>NW_021132041.1:0-231637 GCF_004193835.3 Ostrinia furnacalis
CCTCTGGAATCTTCAGTCCTCTGGAGTCTTTACAATCCACTGGAATCTTCAGTCCTCTGGAGTCTTTACAATCCTCTGGAGTCTTTACAATCCTCTGGAATCTTCAGTCCTCTGGAGTCTTACAATCCTCTGGAATCTTCAGTCCTCTGGAGTCTTTACAATCCTCTGGAATCTTCAGTCCTCTGGAGTCTTTACAATCCTCTGGAGTCTTTATAATCCTCTGGAATCTTTAGTCCTCTGGAATCTTCAGTCCTCTGGAGTCTTTACAATCCTCTGGAATCTTCAGTCCTCTGGAGTCTTTACAATCCTCTGGAATCTTCAGTCCTCTGGAGTCTTTACAATCCTCTGGAATCTTCAGATCTCTGGAGTTTTTACAATCCTCTGGAGTCTTCATAGTCCTCTGAATCCTTCCAGTACTCTGAGTCTCTTCAGTCCTCTGGAGTCTCTGAGTCTTTAAAAGGGTGCGTATGGCAACACTAGCTTAAAACCGAGAGTCGTTGTTGGTTTAAACCCGCCCGTTAACTTATATTGACCCGTTAACTTGGATTAGTTTCTTTTTTATGAGACTTTAGGACTGAAGTCTATTACAACACTATTCGCGATCCCATCAATATTTGGACTAAATATGAATATTTAAGGCAATAAATACATTACTAGACGCTTAAGCAAGCCCTAGTTTAGATACATACATATTTATACACGATTTGGTGTGAAGGTTATCCGTTTTGTAACCAGGCTGCGTATGGGAATATCGGTCTGCATGACAATTGATTACGGTAAATTCGGTTGTAAACATAACGCGAGGTTTAGACTAGCAATAAAACTTGCAGAAGTTGACTTCTGCAAGCTGTTTACCGCTGTGTAAATAGCTGTGGTAAGCCAACTTCTGCAACATTTGCATAGTGGTGAAAGCTTGCGGAATTCAAATTCTGCAAGTTTTATTGCTAGTCTAAACCTCGCTTAAAAACACGGTGGATTAACCCTTATTTGTGTGTAGTTTGTACTACGTTATTAACCGTATTCCCTTGTTTTAAGGTCCAAAAACCATGAATTTAAACTTGCTTTGACCGTTATAGAGTTAAAGACAATATAAAGAAAGAGTTTTGGAGATTCTAAACCACATAACAAAGAAACCTCTCGCTCTCAAACTAGTGAGAAAAACATGTGATTGGACATCTTCTAAAACAGCTGACATTGACGTATACACTTGTCATCCTTTTCTAAAACTCTACAGAATGACAAGGACGGCTGTATTTATCAGCTGCCAACAGATTACTTAAAAAACATAATATCAAAAATCTGTTACAAAACAAACCTTCACACCAAATACGACCTATTTCTAACAGCACTGCCATACCCTGAACATTTATCGGTGTCTCGTTCGCTCTCGTACGGAATAGCTAGGTTAGAGTGAGATGGATGATTTGGGCAGGCAGCGCTATATCAGTACCCTGAGTGTAAGCAATATCGCAGTATTTTAACCGACTTCAACAAAAGGAGGTTCTCAATCTTAATTCGGTTGGTATTTTTAGAGACATGATTAAGTTACCAATAACAGTGGAAGGTTACCTTTAAGCACAGAATGCCTGGTTTGATGCTCAGTCGGAATTTTTTTTTAAATATTTCAAATTAGCTAGAAAACTTTTATGTTTGACGCTATCTTAAGCTACTTTGTGAGTTCTTTTAAATTTCTAATAATTCGGCAGTTGACTTCAATAATTTTAAGACACAATTGACACTTACAAGAAAAATAGTAATATAAGTAAAGCTAAACAGAAAATTGAAATTCTGTTTAGCTTTAAAATGAATAAATAGTCGCGACTGTGCGACGGGCGCCCGCAGTGAGTGTGCGAGCGCGACAGCAACATAATTACGCGCGAGCGATAAGGATGGGTAGCTTGGGGTCATTGGACAAAATTCTACGTGCTCACGGACCAGGCTTTAGTATTATGCAATTTTGCAATAACAAAGTATATCCTGTTGTGCTGAATACTGAGGCATCTTATGTACTTACAATAGGTGCTATTTTATAACAACAATATTATTCCGTTGGCGTACACTCAGGGCACTGACGTATTATCACAAACACACAACATCACGTATGAGGGTCCGTCGTATGCACTTATGTCGCCCAGGATTGCAGCATCTTGAAGTCTTCGTCGTCCTCTGCGAACAAATTCATTTTTTATTATAATAATTCATTATTTTCATGAAACAATATTATAATAATAAAGGTGTCTCAGGTAGGTTTCACACTTGTGTTACATACATATAGCATCCCTCAAAAACCTTGGTTAGCAAGTTAAAAAAATAATCAGAAGATTATAGAATTGTTTCAAAGAATGTCCTTGCCCTAAAAGGTGAAGGAACTGAAAGTTTGTGGTGTCTTTATTCTACAGAACCATAGAGATATAGAGAGATGCCAACTAATACGCAGAGTTCGAAACTCAGTATCGCATTAGAAATTCACACACACAAAATAGTCAAAATATGTGCTCATTATCCACTGCGGTATCAGTACTCAACGTTCGAATAATTGTTAGTACTACGCAAGCAATGTAAACTGTTTACATTATGACGTCTGCAGCAATGTGTTCTGTTTTTGGGCATATTGCTGCGACACCGGCCACGCCCCCTTGTCACATCTCCCTTTAGTTTCTATGATCTGTGTACAGAAGCTGTGTTAGTTTTCTGTGCCTATACAGGGTGTTAGGTAAATGGGTACATGAGCCGACACTAGCCCATGTTAACATGGGCATATAAATGGTATGGTGAAGTCAGAAAATTGATATCTTCATTTTAATGATTTTAATTTTCATACAAATCTGATTTTATAAAATTTATTTTGTATGAAAATTTGAAATAATAAAACGATGATATCAAATTTCTGACTTCACCATACCATTTATNTGGTATGGTGAAGTCAGAAAATTGATATCTTCATTTTAATGATTTTAATTTTCATACAAATCTGATTTTATAAAATTTATTTTGTATGAAAATTTGAAATAATAAAACGATGATATCAAATTTCTGACTTCACCATACCATTTATATGCCCATGTTAACATGGGTTAGTGTCGGCTCATATACCCATTTACCTAACACCCTGTAGAAGTGTGACGTACCTTCCTTCTTGGACTTGCTGGGCTTGGGCTTGTCGTGCACGAGCTCGGCGCTGGGCACGTCGGGCAGCGTGTCCGTGGGCACGCTGATGCCCAGCATCTCCTTGTCCAGGTCCTCCTGTATGGGATAAACGATCTATGTTATATCAAATTCAAATTCAAACATTTATTGCATAGAATAGGTATTTTCTTCTTCTTCTTCTTCTTTTCAGCCAAATGACGTCCACTGCTGGACAAAGGCCTCCCCAAGGTTTTCCACAATGAACGGTCCTGCGCTGCCCGCATCCAGGCTCTTCCCGCGACCTTTACCAGATCGTCGGTCCACCTAGTAGGAGGCCTGCCCACGCTACGTCCAGCCCGTGGTCGCCACTCGAGAACTTTCCTGCCCCAACGGCCATCGTCTCTACGAGCTATGTGCCCCGCCCACTGCAACTTGATTTTAGCAATTCTGCGAGCTATGTCGGTTACTTTGGTTCTCCTGCGGATTTTACATTATGAGAACTTATAATATAATTTACACAGTGCTTACTACTATTCTGCTTACATTTTTAGCATGCAAAATGGTCATTAAAAAAGTAATTAATGTTGTAGATACAGCAGTCTATCAGCCAATTTTTGAGATTTCGTATCATTGCATTCGTTGACCCTGTCTTAAATATCTCTGGGATTTTATTATAAATTTTTATGCACATACTGTAGCAGCTTTTTTTGTATAGCGAGGTTTTTGGAGAAAAAATTATTACAAGTCTGCTTGGAAATCTAGTATTTCTTGGGTATATATCCCTTGCCCTTAAAAGCCATAAAGGTCGTAAGTGAACGTATCTCGATTTATACGACTTAGGTGACATTTCATCCGAGAAAATCTCTTCCGATGATTCGACACCTAACAAATTTGGAAGGGAGACATCTCATCCGCGGATGAGATTCTCTCGGATGAAAATTAAATGCCACATAAGTCATTTACACTGACGCCAGTATTCACAAACATTACTATAAGGTCTCACAGTGTGATACACGAACCAATCACAGAGCTCTATTCAACGCTGTGCGTTCTATTTGCTGCTTCACATAAGCAAGCATCGATTGTGAATACGGCCGTGAGTCTTTTTGGCATGAAAATGCCAAATTAAGATTTAAGTGTCGTATTTTCATGTCATATTCAGTTTTCTATTTTTATTTTTTAAAGTCATAAAAGACAAAAACGTCGTAAGTCATAAAAGGCACACGAGTTATAAAAGGGACACAAGTCATAAAAGGGACATGAGTCATAAAAGGGACACGAGTCATATCATACATAAAAAGGGACAAATCAAACGACTCAAGCATTCTTGCGGCCTAGCGCTTACAAAAAAATTCGTACCAACTCCACTTTAGTGGACACTTTATGGTGGCTGTTCTACAGTGGATCCTTAAGCACGAAATTGATCTTCATAAGTAAGAGCGACCCTGCCCAGGCCTAGCCCTGCACAAGATAAAATAAGCACTTGGCCTTTGACTCCAGCAGTAGACTGACCTGTTCCAGCTGCTCCAGCTCCTTCTCCAGCTCGTCCTCGTCGATGTCGTTGGGGAAGGCCACGTTGTTGCTGATGGCGTCCGTGATCTCGCGCGAGATGTCGTGCTGCTCCGCTATGTCGCCAGGCGGAGAAACGGAGCGGGGTAGCGGAGCGGGGTAGCGGAGCGAAGAAGAGGAACAGGGAAATCAAAAGACTCCGCTCCGCAACATACCTCCGCGTCTATAGAAAGACACAGGTCGCAACTCCACTCCGCTGTATCTCTGTCAGATCGTGACGTTGGCTCCATCGTTAGAGGATTATCAACAAACACAACTTTGGTCGTTGTACTGACCATTTCCAGCTCCGTGTCTATAGAAAGACACAGGTAGCAACTCCACTCCGCTGTCTCTCTCTGTCAGATCATGACCTTGTTCCGCTACATCACCTAATGGATTATCAAAGGGGGACTATCTCTACTGACCTGTTCCAGCTTTTTCTTCAGCTGATCTATATCGTCGTTTCAACTCATTGTATGGCACATCATTCAGATCCAATTCGGAACACACTGGCAACGCTTCTCTCTCTCTTTCTCTCTCTCTCTTTCTCTCTCTTTCTCTCTCTCTCTTTCTCTCTCTCTCTTTCTCTTTCTCTCTCTTTCTCTGTCTCTGTCTCTCTCTCTCTATCTATCTCTCTCTCTCTCTCTCTATCTATCTCTCTCTCTCTCTCTCTACTGACCTGTTCCAGCTTTTTCTTCAGCTCATCTATATCGTTGGGGAAGGCTACGTCGTTTCAACTCGTGTGGCATGTCATTCAGATACAATAAATAAGGAACATACTGGCAACGCTTGTATGGCTTCTCTCTATAGACTTTTTATCCATCTATCATTCTACTAAGCTTTCCGGTCATTATGGAAATCATTGGGGGAGGTTTATACCAGTGGTTCCCAAACTTGTTTTGTCTACTTCCCACTTTGAGAATAAATTATTTTTAGCGCCCCCATTTGTAGTCGAGATTCGAGTGCTCAGTCGGTGTCTAAGAGACCTCCTAGTAAATGACGCCTCCCAAGCCTCTACACAACGTCCCGATTTTTTTTCTGGGTCTCTTACCGCCCCCCTTTAAGCCTGCAGCGCCCACAAGGGGGCGTTATCGCCCACTTTGGGTAGACTGGTCTAGACGTTCAGCAGTGGACGTCCTATGGCTGAAATGATGATGATGATCTCTCTACTGACCTGTTCCAGCTGCTCCAGCTCCTTCTCCAGCTCGTCCTCGTCGATGTCGTTGGGGAAGGCCACGTTGTTGCTGATCGCGTCCGTGATCTCGCGCGAGATGTCGTGCTGCTCCGCTATGTCGTCCATTATGTCGTGGACTTTGTCTACGTCGCTGGAGGATTTACAAAATATTTGTTAATTAGGTAGTAATAAATAATAATAAAGCTTCAACTAAACCAACGCGTGCAGCCGGCGTGCCGTGCACGATGGCGATCAGATGTCGTGTATGATTTTGTAGCGATGAGTTCACATCGACGCGTCCTGTCATTGGTCGCTCGTCCTGTCCAGGGTTCGAAATTATCAAGATAATTACGCCGTGATAATTATCAAATAATTATCATCCGTCATGATAATTATCGTGATAATTATCATTGATAATTATCATAGATAATTATCCTTTCGATCCCTGGTCCTGTCATTGGTCGCTCGTCCTGTCATTGGTCGCGCGTCCTGTCATTGGTCGCGCGTCCTGTCATTGGTCGCGCGTCCTGTCATTGGTCGCGCGTCCTGTCATTGGTCTATGCACGCACTGTTATCGCCATCGCAGACGCGATCTGCACGCGTTGGTTTGGCTGAAGCTTAAGACGACATAGCCTTAAAGGTGTCGGTATCGGACTACGAAACAATACACAAAACTACCATTCAGAGTAAAATGTAGTAAAGCATCCATAAAATAAGAAGATTGCGTATTATTGGTACAAAATAATCAATAAATTTATTCATTGATTATTTAATCAAAGATTAAGCTAGAAATTTCCATTTACTAAACTTGTATCAACTAATATTTGAATCTAACCAAGTTTTACAATGAGTACAACAATTTTATTAGGTCATGGTCATGAACTATGAATTAGGCTAGTTAATAAACTTCATTTTAAATGATACTCTACAAAATATTGAGCATCTGATGATAGTAATATTGTTGCCATTAATTTGAATTTAAAAATGATACATTAAATCACGCCTTAAAAATTACTTTTAGGTACTTAATTTAATGAGAAAATGGGTTGCTATTTCACAGAAGTTGCATTGCTGAACATTGAATCGTCTTGTTACATAGACAGCCAAGGCTATTCAAAATGAAAAATTTATCTATCACAAACACAACTGATTAACATTTACTTCCATTGTTCTTAATTATTGTATTCAAGAAGCAAAATTTAAATATTCTTTCTTAATATTTATAATTTGTCAACCTTTAACAATAGAAAGATTGAGAAGCAAACTAACATTGGTTTAATTACCTAAGAGAAGAGAAACAAATCAAAAATAAAGAATTAAAGTTATAAAAAATATAAAGCTTTAAAACATACATGTCCTTGTGAGCGAGTTTCATTGCATTAGCAGCATCCTTCATTGTGTTGAGGACCTGTGCGTTAGTGGTGGCTCCCTCCAGGGCCTCCCTCTGTGCTTCTATCTGTGTAAGAGTGCCATCGATCTGGGTAAGCTGCTTTTCGTAGCGCTTCTTACGTTTTAGGGCGGCAATTGCAGCTGGAAAATGGTCACATTATAATTTTAATTATTTATTAAACTTAACAAAGCACAAGTTTAAATAAATATTTTACTACACAAGTCCTAGGTTCTGTAGGTAGGTTTTAATCGATTTAGTAAAAAAACCTACAATCAACATAGCGTTGTTGCACAGGTTATCTATAGTAATATTATGTGTCATCAACTCAGTAAGATGACAAATAAAATGAGCAATTGTATACATACAAGTTGGTGAGAAAATCAATTACATTAAAAACTAGAAGATCAGTGTACCTGTGGCTGCTAGATCAAATAATTTGTGGTTAGGTTTTAATGGCTATTATGATACTTATACGGATGGTAACAAGGTCAAGTCAACAAAAGAAATTGGATCTAACTCAAGATCAGATAATATAGTAGATTTTTACCTCTCTTGTTCTTCGTTCCATTTTTCCTAGCAGTCTGTATCTCAGTTTCTATTTTCCTCTCTAAAAACTCTTGTTTCTTTATCAATAACTCCTCGGTTTCACGTAATTTTTGGATAGCTTCGTGCGTAGTTGGCCCTTTTTCCTCCTTCTTCCCACCGAATATTTTGCCTAGAAAACTCATCGTGAGCTCCTAAATTTAACTAAGATCTAGAGTTCTTAAGGGTTTCCCAAAATCTTACACTTATTTTACGGTAAAACAACGTAATCGCATTACAATCCGATGAATCCGATTTCCAACAAAATTCGCCTATTTCGCAGACGACGTATGCGTCATCGCAGCTCCATTCAAAACCTGCTACAACATTATTTTATCTGCGACAACATCGCGCCTCCTGAAATGTAAACAAATATTCTTTTTAATTCAGTTTTAACTTTTTAGAGTATACTAATTGAATATTTTATGAAAACAATACATAAAATGGACCATATTAGGTAAAATTAAATAATTCAGAAATATATTTTACCTAAAATAACGGATTTTAGTTTTGGTCTCAGAACGTGCCTCATTAACAGGCCGTCTTCTGTCAAAGTATTACCTTACTACTTTCAATTGACCTCTCTTTACGAAGAAAATATGCGGCGAATGCGACGTCTGTAATTTAGTTGTGTATTAGAAACGTTCAAAATACCCAAAAAAAAGGTGTTATTTCTCAGAAAAAAGGAATGGAAAATGTAAAATCACTTAGGACTTGTTCTTGTATTTCTGCTGAATACGTTTACCAAAATACCAGTTATGGACAGTAAATGCTTTAAGACACTCTCGTACTTACTTTATTTAGGTGGAGTGGATTAAACTGTAATTTATTTACACATGTTCTGAACGTAGCTATTAAAAAACGTCAAACTGAATGTCTAATTCATGAGTCAAGCGAGAAGTCAACAAAAAATTTCACCGCATGCGGAAAATATATTTATTTCTGTGTAATTAACTGAATAAATACCATAAACCTTAACGTGATTCTAAAGAATACATTAAAAATGGTTCGTGTAATAACTCAGGAGACGTACGATGAAGTAGTACAGGAGAATATAGACGAATTTGAAATGACTCCTGAAGAGGCTATAAAAGAAGCTGTAGCTCAATTTGAAGCTCAAGTAAGTGCGAGATTTTCTTCCCAAACACATATTTGAAGTCCTTATAATGTACAGACTTGATATTAATTCCTAATAACGCCATTTTCATACAGTTTCTCCTTCGCAAAGTGATCAAGAAGGCTCTGCTTTTTCATATGATTAGATGTAAAAAAATTAGTTTCTTACAGGGAGTAGATCTATCAAACATTATCAAAGACCTTGCTCTCAACTCAGGGGACGGCCAAGGAGTATCCAGCATTGTCAGTAAGCTGAAAGAGCTGTGCAGTCGGATTGAGTCTGATGATGAAGCCATTTTGAAAGAACTAGAAGCCCTGAAGGTAAGAAACTTATGATTATTAAACTTTCCGAAGTGTAATTAATGTTTTATTATTGCATTAAATTTTTTTAAAGTTATAAACAACTTCTAAGTTAAAAGAAATATGTGTTCAGCTTAACAGCAAACTCATTTTTGTATAGCACCTATTATTGTATTGCTTAATATTAATAATATGCACATATTATGATTAAGAAAGTTAAATATTCCATGAGTAGTACGATTTGGTTTCGACAAACTACAAATATTTTTGACAGGAAAAAGTTTTTTTTTATTTAGTGTAAAATCCTTAGACTACAACGTCAATGTACATATTTTATTTATTTATTTTTAGGTAGAATGTAATAAAGACATAGCGCGTAGAGTGAAAGCTGGAAAAGATGGTGCCTACAATATTCTAACTGGTTTACTTGAGTCTCGATTTAAAAGTTACGTACAAAAATCAAATGAAAAGGATGATAAAATAATTATATCAACATTAAATTCATTAATAGCACTGATGGACGTACAGCCTGACCTACTGGATGAGAAAGGGGCTGATTTGATTAAAAGGTAAGGAAATAAAAACATCAAGTTAAATAAATGGTATCTTATGTAATTGGAATAGGAGCTATTTTACAACAAGAAAACCTTTGAAATCGTTGTCAATCAGTTTTTGACCTGATGATGTCATAGTCCCATTGCTATACTAAATCTATGGAAGAGTTGTGCTTTCAAAAAGTATGTCAAAGACTATGATGTCTACTTTATTATGATAAGAAGTGACCCGCCCCTGCTTCGCACAGGTACAATAATATCATCATCATTTCAGCCATAGGACGTCCACTGCTGAACATAGGTCTCCCCCAATGCTTTCCACGTTGATCGATTGGTAGCGGCCTACGTCCAGCGCTTTCCTGCTACCTTTACGATGTCGTCGGTCCACCTTGTAGTTGGACGTCCCACGCTGCGTTTTCCGGTACGCGGCCTCCATTTCCAGAAAAACACGCATCAAAATCCGTTGTATAGTTTTAAAGATCTAAGCATACATAGGGACAGACAGACAGGATTGCGGCTTTGTTTATAAAAATATTATTATCACTATTTTATAATAATTATTAATTAATTTAGCTATGGTAACATTATTCATATCAAGATATTTAAACAGTGGGAAGTCCCTCTAATAAAGTTTTTTATCTTTTCAGTATACTGGATAAGATAGACGATGGGCCCATATTAATATCAGCTCTGAAGTGGACCAGTGTGTGCTGTGTCAAACACGAAATGAATCGACAGAGACTGTTCGCTAAGAATATCGGTGACAATTTGAAGTTGCTGCTCAATGCTCGGAAGAATATAAGGGTAAGATTTTATAATCTCTCTTTACACAGCATTTAAGGAGGTTCTTTTATGAAATACTAGCTTTTTCCCACGACTTCGCCCGTGAGCTTCATATAGCTTGTCACAGATCATAATAAATATTTATGTTTTATAGGCAGTGCCTCAGTGGCCATTTTACCTTTGGTGTTAATTTCCATTATTTTATCATTTATAGTTTCATACAGTCCATTTTGTATTTTTTGTAACAATTTGAATATTAAGGCGATTATCACACTGCACCGCGAACCGCGTGGCGACATATAAAAAATCCCGCGCGCAAACGCGTTGTCAGTGTGTTGTGCCGCGCGTGTTTTCTATACAGTCTGAGGTACTTGCATATAGTGATTAAATCTGTCGTCCCACGTACCGCGGCGGAGCGCGGTGCAATGTGATAATCACCTAATTGCAACTTCTTTTTAGGTTGTAAGTGAAGCTATGTCAGTCATACGAAAATTCACCTTGGATGATGATGTTAGAGTCGAATTTGGCAAAGCTCATGAGCACGCCAAAGAGTTGGGCGCCAAACTACTAGACCCACTCACACAGTTCCTTAAAGGTATTACTTTACATAATAAATTGAACTAAATGTGATTTATTGGAGATTTAAAGGCTGATTTTACTATTTTAAATATAAATAACATACTTTTGTACTGATCATGCTGATTCTCACCCAATCTTACATCGGAGAAAGGGAACAATCTCACTCACGTGATATTAGGGGAAGGGGGTATAGCGAAATCTCACTATATCTCATTAAGGGTGTCCAAAAATCACCAAGATTACCTCATTATAATTAATGGACTAAGGCATTGGTTCCCAAAGTGGGGGGCGCGGGCCGTCTGTGTACTTAAGTATAAAAAACCTGCGACCGCGGAGAGAATGCATTCCAGACTGCTCGATACGACCAATAAATAATCTTGACTGGAGGAGGGGGGAATTTTTTGTATGGTCGAAAGGTGACGCGTCTCAAATAACTAATAAGTTTGGGAACCAATGCCCTAAAGCTAGCACTTCAGTGCTTGGAGAATGGAAGCGGCACGGGAGCGGTGACATTGACATAATATGACGTTTTCAGAGCACCCCGTCCCACCAGTGGTGTCAGAAACGATGTTAACAATGGCGGCTCTCCTGGTGCGTCATGAACTGTGCGCGATGGCTGCCGACGCGGGCGCAGACGAGGCTCTGTTCGCCATCTTGGCTGCCAATTTTGATTGTGTGCTGGTCATTGTTCAAGCTAGCAAACTGTAAGTGCACTATACTTAATATAGGGTGTCCCAAAAACAACGCGAGGTTTGAACTTGCTGCCATTTTTGCAATAACTGTTGGAAAGAACAACACAGAACACTGAAGAAAGAACAATTTGACAGCTAATAGGTTAGGGTTAATCAATGAAGCGGTTTGCATCGAATCGGAATTTGCATAAGTTACCCTAGTTGTGTATTTTGGTTATGACTTTCGATTTTTTTTTAATGCGAAAGAGTACACTTAACTGGGGTACAAAATTTTATTGTATTATTATAAATTGCTTTTTAAATCTACATACACACATAATTAATATTACTGATATTGTGATTTCGTGATTATGTTTTTATTATAACACACTTATGATTAAAGATTTATTGATAAATACAATACCTACTACAAAATAATCAATATTTAAGTATAATCTTACTAAAGTGAAGTTCAATGAATTTAGAAAACATAAATTAATACTAGTGCAACTTCTAGTAACCACACAATTTTTCCGCCGATTGAAAATGCGACCTCAGAAACAGGCATCTTTCGTTGTCCAAATGCAACGTCTTTTTCTTAACTATAATCTCATTCTCTATCAAAGATCTCTCGTGGATCAGATCTGCCCTCAGTTTCTCCGTCTCCAAAGACCTTTTCTGCAGCAGACTCATGCTATCATTCAAATCTCTGACTTCTTCAAGCAGACCTATCAACGACCCCTCCCTGCAATTTTCGACTTTGGGTCTACAGTTCTTTGTGTTCAATCTCGTCTGTGCCACTTGTAGCCTCTGCGATACCTTAAGCATTTCCTCGTGGAGCGTTTCGAGAATGTTCTCCGTTTCGACAATCTTCTCCAGTGTCAATTTCAGCTGATTCTCCAGTTCTATCTTTACCTGCTCCGTCTTAGCTATCCTTTCGCTCAACGCCTTGTTTACTTTTATGTCTTGTGTGCGCAAGTCCCTAGCAGTGTTTATCAGCACTGCCTCAACTTTTGCTCTCAATTCTTTTGACCTATCAATGGCATGTTTAAACTGGGACAGTGCGTTAACCGTGTACTGTTCCCAGGACTGCACATTAGACTGTCCTTCCGACAGTCTCGTAGCTCCAGCGATATCTTTAACGTTATCAGATTTCGTTTCCAAATCAACGTTCTCGCTTTCGTATTTGAAAGCCAAGTACTTGTCGCTCCAATCCCGTTCCAACGCATTTTTCGCTGCTACATTCATCTGCATTTGATTCTGTATGTCCCTCAACATTTCTCTGTGTAGTCGCTTCACGTTTTCTATCAACGCTGACTCCGTGAATAATTCCTCTTGTGGCTCGTCGTAAATGAGGTCTGATTGCATCCTCAGTCGTCTCAGATCTAGACACTCTTCAGTTATATATTCAGGGATAGTTAAAATATCCATAGCATTCTTCACTTGCTGCCTTTGAGCTTCAAGAATTGCTATTTCGGCATCTATATCACGTATAGCTCTTTCCAATTCTGCCTTCCAGTAATTGATGTGCCTGGCCCGGTGCTTCAATTGGTCTGTGCTATCACTGAAGTCGTTGCAAGAAGTTTGGTTGACTTTGACGATGCTATTCTTGGTGATGGAAGTGTTTTCATCGGTGATACCGATGATGTCCCCTTTTAAGACGCGTTGATTGTGGTCGTGCCAGTTCAATACTGTGCCGAGCCCAAAGTTTCTGTCGCCGAATGATAGATAGTCGCCATTTTCTGCTGTCGTCATTTTGATTTTACTGGACTCTTGTATCTGACAAGATTTTGATTTTTACACTTTCACTCAAGTCGGTAGCAGAAATTGTGTGTTTGAAAGAAAGTCTGTGAGGCAACGAAGAAATATTGATCAAATATCCCAGTACACGGTTACCATGACAAATTCGTTTGTAATCAAGATTTCTGGAATCGTAACAGTGACCTATTTATATTAGGGGAATTATCGATTAATTTCGTAGATACGTTTGATGAACTATTAAAAAAAGATGTATCCGACTGTTTACAAACATTGAGGTAGTAGTCAGCACTTGCCAAATGTTGGTCTCGAAGCGCTGGTAGGGTAAAAAGATTATGAGACATGTAGAGGCTCCTTAAGAGCAAAATGACGATTTGTAAGAACTATTTATTAGTCTAAACAAATAAAGAAATTTTGACTTTGACTTTGTAGAGATTAAACTACAAAAGACTTGCTACTTAGAAAATACACGGTCAGTCACGAGGTCAACTTCTCAAGTTAACGACATATTAGAAACAATCTTGCGACTAGTCAAGCAAATTAAATTGATCTTTATTTGTTACAGAATAACGGCGTTGGCGGGCAACGACGAGGTCAAGAGACAACTGATGAAGGCCGGCATTGCTCCCATCCTTGTCACGTTGCTGAATAGGCATTCGGTAAGTTTTACTAAAAATTAAATACAAAGAAGCTAAGTAATTAATAATTAAGTAAGTATCCTTGCCTTTGTCCAGCAGTGGACGTCATTGATACAAACAAAATTTAAAGCTTTTAAACGAAACAATGGGATTGAATCGGCAGTTTGTCATCACAGTTGCCATTTATTCGCCTGAAAATAAACTTTTAAATAGAACATACCCTCACATTGTTTTTTTTTTAAACTGTTCTCTTTTTGGGTTGTCTGGAAGATATCGCTTCATAGCGATAAAACCGCCTAAATTGTGCCATCTTTCATTATTTTCCTTTATGTTACTGTCCTATTTAGTGTGTACAATGAAGTGTATTTATCTACAAAAAAAAAAAATTGTTTGTTTGTATTGAATATACTCCTAAACTACTGGACCGATTTGTAAACTTATTTCACAATTAGAATCCTACATCTACTAATAAAAATAAGTCGTGTTTTCCTCCCTGACGCTATAACTCCAGAACGCACGAACCGATTTCCACGGTTTTGCATTCGTTGGAGGGGTCTCGGGCTCCGTGAGGTTTATAGCAAAGAAAACTCAGGAAAATTTAACAAAAGAAATTCCACGCGGGCTAATCCGCCGGCGGAAAGCTAGTTATTGATGAATATAGGCGGTACGAAATTCACCGGGTCATTTAGATAATATTATTGTTTTAATTCACAGAGCAACCCCACCGCAGCGGCGTTAATACTAAAGTGCATATCCGCGCTAACGTTACGCGAGCCGTCGCACAGTCAGCAGTTCTTCGATAGTGGCGCACCAGAAGTCATGATAGAAGCCATAAAGAATCACCCCACCGATGCTAGCGTGCAGGTATATTACCAGGCCTGTTCATCTCCGCGAGTTTACATCGAAAACAAAACACGCACGATGGCCCACCTACAGGATACTATTCGACAAGGCCTCACATACGAGCGAGCATTGACTCACGCACGCGTATTCTTGTGTATGATGGACGAAAATAAAGAAAATGGTGTACTAAATACTGTGCAGTATTTAACTGCCTAAATAATAATAAAAACACAGAATGTACTTTTTTAAGTTGCCTCAAGACACTGAGAGGTAAATAAGTAGTTAGTATTATTCATGATAATTCATGCTAAATCATGTGTTTCCTCCGCCATTTTCCGCAGTTTGGCACCTCACGTCACATCATTTTACCGAAGTCAGCCCTATAGCTTCGGCGCAGTGCCGATCACTGACGTTTGTCAACAAAATGGTGCTTGACTCTTGAGACAGGCTAAATTACACCATATTGTTAATGACATTGAGCATACATTTTTTTAAATACCTTCGCGAAGTAAAACTTCTGTACGTAGTACTTATTATTATTCTGTGATAAGATCTACTGTTTACTAACAAAACCCTGGGTGATCTACCACTTACACACTTCTTGAAATCTTAAATGAAACAGCATAGTTTAAGTATACAATCATGTAGTATTTTTTGCCTTCCCACGATCGACTGGACTAATAGCAGGCCTGGCTCACTCCGCGCGGTACATCCGATAATTACCTACAGCGAAGCGCCCCGCCGGCGGGTATTATATCAGTCGAGTGTCACGCGCTCGCCCGTCAGGACGCTGGCGTGCGTTGTAGTACCTAATTCTATGATCGAAGTATAATTTAAAAATGGACATAAAGAGAAAGAAATATTATTGTGCGGCGTTCGGGTGTTTAAATTCGAAAAGAAATCTACCGGATTTATCTTTTTTTTCGCTTCCCAAAGATGCTGAAAGGTATGTTGGCCATGTAGGTAATCAATAATTCTTAGGATAGTATAGGAACCTAACCTACCATGACTACTGCTCAGAATGCGTTCGTTCGTTTCAGCCAAATGTCTTTGTCCACTGCTGGACAAAGGCCTCTCCCAAGGTTTTCCATAATGAATGCGTACTTACCTTATAAGTACCTCATTACAAATAAGTAGATTAATTATTTTTTCACTAGACAGCAACCCTAACAGCGTAAGAAGAGTTCAGAGGCACGGGATAGAAAGAGACAAAACTTGTAGGTGAATAAAATTGTAGGTACGTAGTGCTGTGCGAGCTGAATTCCACTGTATCGCGTCGTAGCAAGATCGCATTTATTTAAATCGTCTTGCGGAGTAATCCTTCTGTACCTGTACTATTACTTATTCTGTGCTAATAGTCAACCGGTTGGCCACCCCTGATCTATTGGAGGACCCTAAGATAAGAAGAAACTGAAAAAAACATTACTAATTTAAAATCGTGAGTGAAGTACTGCCAATTAGGTACTTGAACACAGACTTTCTCCCTCACACGCATATTGTATTATGCTATGGGAGAGTGGAATGGACTATCCTAGTACGGACGACAGAAAAAACTAAACATTCATAAACCACCAGGAAACCAGACACAGGTTAGCGTACCATCCCTTCATTGTCGACATTCCACCAGCTCGCACTAAGCGTTTCGACGACTCCTTTATAATGCGAACAACTAGGGACTGGAATTCGCTGCCTGCTGCTGTATTTCCTGAACACTATAATCCGGGCCTTTTCAAGGCGAGAGTGAACAGGCACTTACAGGGCAGATATGTACCATCCTAGACTGCATCTCACTTAACACCAGGTGCTAGTCACTGCCTTGTCTAGCATAAAAAAAATGTTGCAGACTACATAAGATGCCACTGTATTGAAACTACATAAGAATGACAGCAACCATATCGTATCTGAGCTCGATAGTTTTGTCTTGATGAATGACCTTTACTTTCACATCGTTTTACCATACATGTTTATTTTTCACAGAAAAACGGCTGCTGGGCGATTCGCAATATGGTCGCCAGGTGTCGCGATCAAAACCCTAAGTTCCACGAGTTGGGAGTGGAAAGCCTTCTCAACGAAGCCTACGATCGGTTCTCTAAAGATTTCGGATTCGATATCAAGTCCGCGCTCAGAGATCTTGAGTGTGACGTCAAATTGGATGAGCAGTGGAAGGGAAAAGGGGTCCAGATGGAGAACAATTAAAGTATGACGAAAGGAGGGAGGCAGGGGGAAATTGTAAACCTACATTTTGTTGGGTGTCTAAAGTGGGGGAAACCTACCTTACAAATACAATTTGCCCCCAATCCTGAATCAAACAGCCTCTCTAGGCTAGAAGCTGGTCGCTTGTCAAGCTTAACACTGAGACCTTATGCAGTTACGGGACTATTCCCACCTCTCGTTCCCACCGCTGCAACTCCTGTGTAGCCAGGGTCTTACAGCTTGACCGCCAATAAAACCCAACCAGTGAAGGTCAAGTTTGTCCCGGGGGAAAGTTAAACTGTCATTGGACCCGCAACGAAATAATGTGCATATAAAACCTTGTGCAGTTGCAATTGGGTCTATTTCAATACTCAAATGTTTTCACAATGCACAAGAAACCCCAATCTAAAAATGGCTTTTTTTGGCTAATATTAAAAGTACAGTTTATTATGTTCTACATTTATCACATTCCTGAGTCGCTATCACACTAAGTTTAAATCTAACAAACACTACTTGCAATGAAATAAAATGTATAGTATGCAAATTATAAAACTACAATGTGATAATTTTGTTTAATACTTTTAGGGCTAATTTTTCAATCGACGGATAACTTTTAACTGAAGAATAAGTTTGTCACATTGACAGTTTCAGTATAGGCAATGTGTCAAAATGACACACATTCGCAATGTGTCAAAATGACACATTGCCTATACTGAAACTGTCAATGTGACAAACTTATTCTTCAGTTAAAAGTTATCCGACGATTGAAAAATCGGCCCTTAGTAAATATTTATCGGTGCTTCTAACAAATAAAACCTCAATTTTAATTACAAAATTATTTATTGATTTCAATAAAACATTTTTTAAATCATTTTTTTCCATTAATTATCCATTTGCGGACGAATTATGACAATTATTAGAGATAACATTTTAATTATTTAGATTTACATTTTAATCATAACATTGAAACATTGAATCCTGTATTTATTATTATTTAAAACATTACAAGTCGCAAAATTATTACTTGCACAAAATTATAGTCTCCACATTCAATATTTGAATTATTTTAAAATTTAAAATCAATGGCACATTACAAAGAGAGTGTTGCCTGAATGTTTAGTTAACTGGCAACATTAAAACTACGATTTGTTCGGTGGCAATACTAATATAATACTATCTGTACGTTTGTTACGAAATTATAGATAGAAACTATTACAAAACATCGTATTTCTAATCAGGACAATTTATGTGACCTTATATTTATTTATTTCTAATAATCATATTGCAATGTAGCAATATTGAATTGAAATTAAGTATACCAACATAATAACAATTAAAATCGAGTAAAACTAACGAATAGCCGTTATCCTAATACAAACTAAAATAACAAATTACCAAAAGAACAACAACTTTTGTACCACAATCAAAGGTGCGGAATACTCGTAGTATTATCACACATACCGTTTTGGCCTTAATTACTTTAAAAATAAGAAACATTACTAAAATTACATTAAAATAATGTAAGTACGACCACGATATCTTAATATTAAAGAGAGACATGTCGTAAATTATAAACACAGAGAATTTGTCAAATACATTTGTATCAAAATACAAAATTGACATCATAGGCTCAAATGTTCAAAAACATATTTTATACCCACTACCACTGCTAGCTCGCATCAATACTTATGACTGTAATCATGGACCTATAAAAAAAGTCGGACGGATTCTCATCAACAAAATACTGTGACATTAGGATACATCAGCTTGCCTGTACGTACAGGCCGGCACGCACACATTCACACCCTGATACACCACTTCGAGTATTTTTGATCAACATTATGTACATACCCTGACACACTGACTTGCAACAATGTAAGAAAATTTGAACATTGAAAATTTCGCGCCTACCTCAACGCATTCACCTTTCATCCTTTTAAAATGGCACGGAACAATTCTGTCTACATTTCCAAGTAACATCTGCCGATCTATGTTTTTCTTAAAATAAATGGGTAAAATGTTTTGGCTAACATGGCATCCCTAAATTCACTCACACAATAGACAAACGCCAAAATTTTGCGTCACAGTTTTGTTGTAGCGCGAGTTCCGTCCGCCTTTTTTTATAGGTCCATGACTGTAATTTGTATATTTTAAAGACTGTAAACCCTTGAAAAGGAGGCTGACAATTTAGTGACTGAGTTTCTTGCGCTGCTTCTTCTCAGCACTGGCCCATTTATTGTCCCGAAGAAGTGGTAGGGTTAATATTGGGACGCGTAAAAGTGATTTTTAAAAGCCTATTTGCAAAAATAAATGAGTTTTATGAGTTTTTACTGGTGGGAATTGATCCCAAGACCTCTCGTTTATCTAAATACATATATAAAAGGAGAAACTGACTGACTGACTGACAGATCAACGCACAGCCTAAACGGCTAAACGTAGGCACTTGAAATTTGGAAGGGACGTAGCTTAGGTACCGCAGAGGTGCACTAAGCTTAGGTACCGTAGAGGTGCACTAAGAAAGGAATTCCCGAAATTCCCACGGGAACGGGAATTAGCGGGAAAAACGGGATTCACGCGTACGAAGTCGCGGGCGGCCGCTAGTAGCCTATATTATCCTTCAGATGTATAAGCTACATAATAGTTTTTGCAGGAAGGAGTAACAAACATACATCCATGCTCACAAAATTAAGTATGGATCGAAATGTTTCTCAGACTAAGACCGATTCGACCAAACTTTTATCCGAGAATAACTCCTGGTATAACTGACACGTGAGTTTCAGTATAGGAAATATGTCAAAACTGACGATTTATTCTGAGATTAATATTTATTTACTCTTGTTTGGTCTAATCCACCCCTAATATTAGTATTCCAAAAAGATATCAGTGAGAAGGAATGACATAATGGAATTTCACTGGAAATATCATTCTTATTTCGTGTGGAATAAGGATTTCTTATACGCTATTTCGTGGTCGCTTTTACATACGCCTAATTAAGAATTAGATTCTTGTGAAAATACTTTAAAATTTAACAGTATTAATCTCAATTATAAACAATCTCACAGAGATTCCTTAAAATATCTTAACAATAAAATTATAAAGAGTGATGTGTCGCAAGTGGATTTAAAATAATCCAAAATTATTACAACCTGTAAGAGGTTTTTTCTAAAGGTGACACTAGATCGTTTACTTGTAACTGTCTTTAATGAAACAATACAAGCAAAAGCTCTATTTATAAAACAAAAAAATCCAAAAACCAAATTTTCTTCGCACACTAAGAAAGAAAAGAAAGATTGTTTACTAAAGTACGGCCAACTAGCAGCGATGCAAAAGGTCGATACGACTGTCGGGTTGACAATATATTCTGTCTCTTCCCATCTTGTGTATTTGTCGTAATGTCTCGTTCTCCCGCCAAAATATGTCAAAGTCAAACGGGTTCACCCATGACATTGGGTTTGTTTACATTTGGTATCGCTTCTCGTTGGCCGTAGTTTAGCAACAAAATATCGTAATAAAAATCTTACAATATTCAATGATACCTGAATCTTCTGTTACAAGTAAATGCTCTAACGTGTACGCACCTTAAAAATACTTTTTGTAGGTCCAGCGCTTAAACTCAGTCAGTATGAGACGGGAGGGGTGACATTGACATATTATGACGTGACAGAGTATATAAATCTGCCCCCCTAGACAAAACGCACTTTTTGATCGAATCGAAAATCGAATCCGTCAAAACTCCATACAAAAAAGGGGCTTTTCGACCACTTTTCGACTAGTTTGCGATTATAATTTGCACTTTGTCTAGACCCACTGAAGATCTGAAGTCTCGCTGACGTTTGACGTTACAAAAACACCCTCAGGCACTGAGTTAAGGCTAGACCTATAGTTTTACATTTAAATGCGGTAAATGCACCGTTCAATACATTTTTGGTGGTATCTCGTATACCTTACTGATTCATAGCTCTGTACGCGTGAGCCCGTTCCAAGAATTGGTGGTACTTCCATTTTCTGTAGTTCATGATTTTCTTTCCATTCATGATTGTGTGGACCATTATCTTGGGGTTGTATTCTAGATTTGTCAGTAGCTGGAACAATACAAATATACATTACAACGACCTATGATAAAATAACTTATCATAATTATTAACTGCAATAGACAACATTTGTTCCCACCGCTGCAACTCCTGTGTAGCCAGGATCTACAGCTTGACCGCCAATAAAAACTCAACCAGTGTAGGTCACGTTTGTCCCGGGGGAAAGTTAAACTGTCATTGGACCCGCAACGAAATTAATCAGAAGAACATAGGAGTTCGAAGTTTTTCATCTAGCTAGTGCAAAGCAGATGACATAGGTGACTAAATATTTAGTAACCTTTAAGAAAAGATAAACACCACAGTAAGCAATAACTATGGGGGCCTATCTTGTGTGCTTATTAGCTACATATCAATAATATGTTTCACAAAATCGCTTGAAAGTACTGAATTTTGCACTGGAGAGGAGATTGCCACATAACCCACTGGTAGTCCCCATAGACCAGTGGGCATACCAAAGCATTTCTCGCCGTAAAAAAGGGCCCAACAAGGTGCCTAGTGGGTCTTAAGTATTTTGAATACCCAGATAATGTGTATTTTGAGAAAGTGTTAGTAGTTTCTTGCTAGTGTATACGAACAAACTGTGGGTGGAAGGGGCCTGTTTGGTACTAACCTTAGGAGTGAGCAGGAAATACTGCGCGTTGTCACACTCGGTGGTAACTTTCACCAGCAACTGGAACATTTTCCGCTCGTTGATGGGGTCCATGCCTTGATTGATCTCATCCACGCATCTGAAGGTAAAATAAACATAATAATAATATGTTAGTTTAAAAAAACCTGAGCCGTTGGGGTAGAAATGTTCTCGAGTGATGACCACGGGCCGAAAGACATAGTATTAGCAGGTATCCCATTAGGTGGACCGACGATATGGTGAAGGTCGGATCGGTCGTTGTGGAAATCCTTGGGGGAGGCCTTTGTCCAGCAGTGGACGTCATTTGGTTGAATCGAACCAATTAAAAAAAGGAAGACAAAATTAAATCACTTAAGAAGTGTTTTTGAAATTGTATATCATTTACCATATTTTATATCGTAAAAACCGATATATTTCGGTAACTAGATAAGCAGATACATAATTTAAGGTCCCATTATTTGTATTGTATTGCTGTTGGTTTAACGAATAAAATAAAATAAATAAATAAATAGTAAATAAAACTGTGTATCTGCATATGTTACATACAACCCGGTCGAGTAAACTGCGCACCTGGCTGGCGTGACGTCACATCGCCGCCCCGAGGTGTACGTGAGTCGCATTTCAGGGTGGTGCGTAGTAACTCGATAGGGTTGTATGCGGTCTATTGTCTATTTGAGGACTCCAGGCGACACTTTGGTGTCCTTCGATCACCCATGGATAAGAAGTCCACTTTGATCTTCTAGCTAGGTGACCTTATCAAAGGACACCAAAGTGTCGCCTGGAGTCACCCAGGTGATCAAAGTGGAATAGACCATAATACGTGTGTCACAATATGTGCCAACCTGAAAGGCACGGTCGTGAGCCTCTGCAGAGCCATGAGGTATAACGCAGTGGATAGCGCTCGCTCGCCGCCGGACTGCGCGTGACGGGTTAACTGCTGCAACTGCTCGGCCGCTCGGAAGCGTCAATGTAATTAATTCTAATTCCACCAGCCCCCTTCCATCACCGGGGATCCAGACGAAGGTTAACGTACCATCCCTACATTGTCGACATTCCACCAGCTCGCACTAAGCGTTTCAATTACTCTTTTATAATGCGAACAGCTAGGGACTGGAACTCGCTACCTGCTGCTATCTTTCCTGAACACAATAATCCGGGCCTTTTCAAGGCGAGAGTGAATAGGCACAGGGCAGATATGTACCATCCTAGACTGCATCTCATTTAACACCAGGTACGATTGCGGTCAAATACCTGCTTTGTCCTGCATAAAAATGTTTCTCGTGGGAGCTTGCGCCTGTGAATTGCGTGTTCAAACCTGAAAGGCACGGTCGTGAGCCTCTGTAGAGCCATGAGGTATAGCGCAGTAGATAACGCTCGCTCGCCGCCGGACTGCGCGTGACGTGTTAACTGCTGCAACTGCTCGGCCGCTCGGAAGCGCACCAGGATGGATATGCCGTATTTGTCGTAGTCCTCCTGTGGAAAGAAAGAAAGAAAGAAAATAAAGAAAGAAACAATAATTGCCATGGACATCACACAAGACAAAAGAGTAAGGTAACATCGCCTATTACGGATGTTTCTTGGGTAAAAAAGCAAGAGTTTTAATTAGTCCGTCAGTTAGCTTATCAAAAAATACTCGACACGTATTTTTAACTTTTTCAAACTAATGAAAATGTAAAGAGATAAAGCGTGCCACAGTTCTAAAGAAAAGGCCCGTGACGTCAATAAGTGCTTAAAAGTGCAGCACTTTGTGACGTCGCGCGGAACTTCAACACACTATAACTTTGTAATATTTGTTTGATTGACAATTAAAAATGTACGTGTCCAATATTTTCTATATAAAAAGAAAGTCGTGTTAGTTACACCACTTATAACTCAAGAACGGCTGAACCGATTTAGCTGAAAATTGTCAGGGAGGTAGTTTAGAACCAGGAGAAGGACATAGGATACTTTTTATCCCGTTCGAAATAAAAAAGAAGGCTGCTTATTTATTGCCATTAAGACGGAACAAAGTTCGCCGGGTCAGCTAGTTTTATATAAAAATTTACGGACTAAACAATTTTTTTTAGGAAACTAGCCTTTTACGTCCATCTACCTATTCGCGTCCAAACAACGGATCATTCTTTAAAAAAATCAATAATATTTTATACAGTTTAGACCAATATTATGTCACTTACGAATGTCAAAACGAAAAAAGGGTAACACTTAAGATTTCTTCTTATTTTTTGGGCCCCACCAGCGTTTCGAGACAAACTCAACAATCACCACTAGGTGCCCAGTCATTATTTGAAAAATAAAATTTAGGTTTTGTTAGTGTATGGTTATTTTCCACTGTTAAAAAGGATGGACCTTTGGACGCGAACATGGCTCTCATAAAATATTTTTGATAAAGCGAACAATTTTCAAAGCATTATAATTTCTTATAGGCATAACTCGTAACTATAGTGAGCCAATGGCAGAACGCCAATGAAAAATTAAAGACCATGTTTAGCGTAAGACATGTAACTTTCATCAAGAACCTACAAAAGATAGCTAGCAACTTCTAGCTATAAGAAAAAGTAAGTAAGAATAAATAGTAAACTCACATCGCTCCCCCCTTTGTCGAGTTTGATTTCGCCAGCGCAGCCCAATTTAGCGAACATATCGCCGAAACTCTTGTCTATGTTCTGTAATAGAGTCTCCAGTGGCGGCAGCCATTGGGAGCTGGAAATAAGTCAATTTGATATTGAATTTCAATGAAATATCTGACGTTATAATCTATACTTACTTAGGTATAATAAATCTGTAGAGAGGTCAATTATGTACATGAAATATATTTTCAAAATAACAATCAGGGGGTGATTAGTGAACGATACTGATGCCAAAAATGCAATCAGTAAAATTTTTGTCTGTCTGTCAGTATGTTCCTTATAGAAACAAAAACTACTCGACGGATTTTAACGAAACTTGGTACAATTATTCTTCATACTCCTGGTCAGGTCATAGTATACTTAGGAATTCCCACGGGAACGGGAATTAGCGGGAAAATCCTTTTGTATGAAAAATCGAAACCGCTTAAGTTAGACGCTTGAAATTTGGCATGCAGGTGCACCTTAGTAAACTTAAAGCTTAGTTACAACAGGATATTGCAATATTCCCACGGGAACGGGAGTTAGCGGGAAAAAACGTTTGTATGAAAAAATCTAAACCGCGTAAGATAGATGAAGGGGGTAAAACAGGATCCACGCGTACGAAGTCGCGGGCGGCCGCTAGTATTCATCAATAAAGAAATAAAAAATAGGACACAACTTGAAATAAATATTTAGGTGCAACTGCACCGAAAAAAAGAGAAAATAAGGGTGGCCTATAGGTCTAAACTACGGCCAACGAGAAGCGATACCAAATGTAAACAAACCCAATGTCATGATTGAACCCGTCTGACTTTGACATATTTTGGCGGGAGAACGAGACATTATGACAAATACATAAGATGGGAAGAGACAGAAAATATTATCAACTCGACAGTCGTATCGACCTTTTGTATATCGCTGCTAGTTGGCCGTACTTTAGGGTGTTTTTTGTTACGACAAATGTCAGCGAGACTTCAGATCTCCTTCAGATTTTTTTATGGAACAGAAGGCAAACGAGCAAACGGATCACTTGATGGCAAATGATTACCGTCGTATCGAGTATTTATACTCTATCACGTCATAATATATACGTCAATACTTGTAACGCTACCTGCAATAAATACAATCATGAATATAAACTTTACATACTTGAGTATTCGCATTTTATCCTCCAACTGTTTGTTGACGTCGCTCGAGCTAGAAACGTCCGCCTTGAGTTTGGATATCATTTTCTCTCTTTCTTCGTATTCTTTGATGACCTGTGAAAGAAAATGTTTCTTATTGAAATTAAAGTATCATTGTCAATCATTCATTTATGATTATTTGAATCTTGTTTATTTGCTTCAATATCATAATTACTGGCACAAACCGCTCCTTGTCTTGAAAGGTACAGACAGACGTGCTTTAAAAAAGCATGCTCATAAGTTTGCTTAAATTAAGCATGCTTGCAACTGTTCAATGAGGGTTTTCGCGAATGAAAAATCCGCCAGATGGCAATACGTAGACGCGAGGTCCAAATGCTGCATGATTGGTTATTTTTGACATGACATTGACAGATATGTCAAAATCCACCAATCACGCAGCAGTCAGACCCCACATCCACGTCCCGCCATCTAGCGGATCTTTCATTCGCGAAAACCGTCATTTGCCAGCAATCAGCATGCTTTTTTAAGCATACTTATAAAATATAAGCATGCTTAAAACTTGTTCAGTCGTAGGTACTTGGAGCCCGCCCCTTTCCACCCACCTCAGATAGTATGCTCAAAAATCAAACGTCGGTTGATTTTTAAGTATTTTAAGCATGCTCATTACTAGCAATTTTGCGACACACATGCTTTCGTGCTACTAATGAGCACGTCTATCCGTAATTTATAGGATGTTTTACCTATATGACATTGTAATCCATATCTATCCATTGTAATGTTTTACCTGCTCATCCCCCTGGTCCATACAGTCGATCCTGGTCTGCAGTTCAAACATGTGCTCCTGGAGACTATTCACATCAGAAGGCAGCACGTCGAAGTCGTCCTTGTGGGGAAAGTCCGGGTCTTGCGGCAGCTTGTTGTCACACGACCTAAAGTTTAAATAAAAAAAGTTTTCCCTTATCGTTGCAAGACAACATAACAAAAATTAGCTTAGCAAGCTGTATAGAATGAATTTTGAAACACATATTGACTTGTAGCCCCTTATATCTGTCGCTGTACTGGTTACATAGCACCACTGGGTGCCCACGACACAGGTTATTCCTAGTGTGGGACCCGCAGACAAAGCAATATAATGTTTACCGATTTCATTGTTACCATTTGTATTTGAAGGTGTATGCGTAAACGGTGTGTTTGCATAAATGAAATATTTGTATTTGTATCAAAAAGAGGTTTACCCAGCCCCGTGACATTTGTGATTCCGAAATCACTTTACTTCAGTGTTTTTTATGAAGTTACTTGGCTCCTTGAAGCGATTTCAAAATGAAAACTGTCACGTTTTGTAACTTGTCCAGGGGAGCAGGACCGTTAAACGTTAAGTTACCCAATTGAATGCCAGCGTCTAATGTAACTACCCAAATGGCTGCGACATATTATCGTGAAGCAAGCTATAGTCTGGTCTGCGAGCACGTAGAATTTTGTCCAATGACCCCTAGCTACCCATCCTTATCGCTCACAGACCGGGCTTTAGTCCAGAAAATGCCTGTGAATCTTCTGAGTCTTACGTCTTTACACTCTTGACCGCGTGCTCGTAGTCGTCAGGTCTCGCGATCATTGCATGTTGATGGTTAGCTCAGTGCATTCATTTAAAATTCTTATACAAGTGTATAATCGTAATGTAGGCCTTGTATAAATATGATTAGGTATATAAATTCTACAGTTTTACTGACCTTTTAGCTTCCAGAAGTTTCTCCTTAGCATTGGACTTGGCCCTGGCAAGACAACTTTCGATGTTTTCGAGCGTGGTCTGCACGTTACGCAGCTCGTTCTTAAGCTCACGTAGTTCTGACTCTTGCTGTACGATCGCGTTTCTGCTGAAGTCCAGTTTTACCTGTGGGAGTTGTTATTCCGGTCACTGATGTGTGTATAAATGTTTGCAAAGATGCATAAAAAAAAAGGTGTGGGATATTTATAGGTCGCTTAACTGAGTTTCTGAGATATACAGGGTGGAAACGATAAGTGATCTCACTCGATTATTTCTAAACTATACATGATATCAAAAAACTAGTGACTGATCCTGAAAGTGCTTCATGAGCTCTATCAAATGGTATTAATAATAGGTTACAGAATAAACTGGATCTATCAGAAAATTCAATGTTTCCAGCTTCCATACATTTGTTAAAGTCACATTATTTTAAAAACTACACATGATATCGTAAAACTGATTACTGATTCTAAAAGTGCTTCATAAGCTCTATCCAATGGTATCAATATTAGGTTACAAAATAAACGGGATCTATCCAAAAATTCAATGTTTCCTTCTTCCATACATTTAGTACTACCACAGTCATGATACTCATCTCTTGACAATATTATAGCAAGTAAAGCCTAAAACTAATGTTTTTTATGAATATTTTTAAAGACGAATACAATTTACGAGTTTATTTTAAGAGTTTATTATTCAATAAACAAAAATACACTTCTAATATTGTGTGTCTGGCATACATTTAGTATGGAAGCTGGAAACATTGAATTTTCAGATAGATCCAGTTTATTCTGTAACCTATTATTGGTACCGTTTGAAAGAGCTCATGAAGCACATTCAGGATCAGTAACCTAACCAGTTTTTCAATATCTTGTATAGTTTAGAAATAATCGAGTGAGATCACTTAACGTTTCCACCCTGTAGAAGTGGCGGGGGATTGACATGTTATGACGGGACAGGGCATACAAAGGACATCCATTTTGGTCCAAAATCAAAAGTGCCGGCCAAAAAATAAAAGTGCTGTATTCGGATAGAATACGTCCGCCTTAGCATTTATTACTATGGCACCAAAGCTGTAGCACCACTGTGCATCGTAGTATTTGAGTTCTAAAAATATATGAAACGACTGACTTTGATCTCAAATACTACGACGCACAGTGGTGCTACAGCTTTGGTGTCATAGTAACAAATGCTAAGGCGGACGTATTCTGTCAGAATACAGCACGTTTTTTTTAATTGGCCGACATTTTTGATTTTGAACAAAAAATGTATGAATCGTCGATGAATTTTAGATCTCAAATACTCGACGCACAGTGGAGCTACGGCTTTGGTGCCATAGTAACAAATGCTAAGGCAGACGTATTCTGTCAAAATACAGCACTTTTTTTTGTTGGCCGGCACTTTTGATTTTGGACCAAAAATATATGAAACGTGGATGATGTCCTTTGAAGGAGATCTAACGCTACTCGCTGGCATTACACCGTCACAAAAGCACCCTCCCTTGTCGCTCCCAAACCTCAGGCACTCAGTTAAGCGCTAGACTAACAAGTTAACATTTGAAACCTTGTGCAAAGTTGTTTAAGTCCTGAACCCGCTTGAACTTCGGTCTGTCACAGAAAGTCTTTTCCTTTCCAAAACCAGGATCATCATCTCTATACCGTCAAAATCGGTTGTGGTCTTGTAGTTTATATTTTCTTAAATGTTACCACCATGGCAGATGGTCGATAAAATACCTCTAAAGCCCGGTCTCTGAGCACGTAGAATTTTGTCCAATGACCCCAAGCTACCCATCCTTATCGCTCGCGCGTAATTATGTTGCTGTCGCGCTCGCACACTCACTGCGGGCGCCCGTCGCACAGTCGCGACAGCAATATAACTACGTGCGAGTGATAAGGATGAATAGCTTTTGGTCATTAGACGAAATTCTATCTGCTCAGCGACCGGACTTTAGTAATAGTGATTTAATAACTGACCTTCCACATCTCCCCATTTAATATCATGGTCTGCAAGCTCTTCATAGCGTCACTTAACTCCTTATGAAGCTTGCCCTGTTTAATGACGCAATCCCGCTGCTTCCTTCTACATTTATCTCTCTCTTGCTCGATGTTGAAAGATGGTTCGTTCTCTATGTCCTGGACTTTCTTGGTTTGGAGCCGGATTTGAGCGCAGATTGTGCGTACCTGGTGGTGGAAGATAGAAGTTGGTTAGAAAGAGATATATAAGGTTTAAGTGATTGTTAGAAAGAGACAAAGAAGATAGAAGTGCCTAAAGGGAAAGGAGACATTTAAATATAATGACACAATAATATGAAGAAAACGTAAAGGTCAGTAAATTACACCCGTATTCACAAACGATGCTTGCTTAAGTGAAGCAGCAAATCGAACGCACAGCGTTGAATAGAGCTCTGTGATTGGTTTGTGTCACCCTCACCCTGTGCGTCCACGCGCACTGTGAGACCTCATAGTAATGTTTATGAACACGGGCGTTAAAAAAGAACTATCCGTTATTTAAGAAATTATTACAGTTACACTAGCCAGCTGATCGGACAGCCATCGTTGCATCAAATAGTTTTTCAGATTGTTTTCTGATACACATTTCTGTTCATCAGGACGTTCCTCCAAAAGTATTTATGGTATATCAAGATTTCTTGCCCATGACTGTTTTATTTATTTATTTTTCTTCATTAAAGAAAAGTATAGAATTTTATTAACACACATGTCATTAGAAAGAAAGAAAGAGAAAAGTTTCAAAGTAGAGTTTATAGCAATTCTTACTTTCTCCACTCCCTCGCTGATTCGTTTCCTCCGCGTGTTCAATTCGTTCAAATTCACTTCCAAAGCGGCCACTTTCTCGTCCAACTCCTGCACTTTGCTCCTGTGAGACTGGCTTGCCTCCTCGAATTTTGACAATCTGAATTAACACAAACATTTATTAATTAGAAACCTTACTTATTGATTTGTTTCGATGTCCAATACAGTACACTTTTGCACCAAAAATAACAGTGTAAACTTCTTATAATGTCACTAAGGGAATGAGCATTTTTTGACATTATTTGACATTATAGAGAATTAGAGAGAGAAGAACATCCAGTGTGGCAAATCCTTCAAAGTAGGATATTAGTACTGAACTAACAGAATCTTTATTGACTATAGTTTGGTCTGCGACGGGCGGCCGCAGTGAGTGTGCGAGTGCGACAGCAACATAATTACGCGCGAGCGATAAGGATGGGTAGCTTGGGGTCATTGGACAAAATTCTACGTGCTCACAAACCGGGCTGTAGTACTGATTTAAATTTTTTCAATGTCTCTGTCTTTTTGTAGCGATTCTTTAGTTGTGACTATTCGTCCATTCATCATCATTTCAGCCACAGTACGTCCACTGCTGATCATAGGCCTCCTCACATCGCCCGGTTGGTAGCGGCCTGCGTTTAGCGCCTTCCTGCTAAGTGCTACCTTATAAGCGACTATTCGTTACCTACACTAATATTGTGAACAGGAAAGATTTGACCTTTCACCACTAGAATCGTACATCTAATTAACATAAACGGTACTAAATTCGCCGGGTCAGCTAGTTCTGTGATAATATGCCATCAGTCATCATCATCCTCATCATCATTATTTCAGCCACAGGACGTCCACTGCTGAACATAGGCCTCCCCCAATGACTTCCACATCGCACGGTTGGTAGCGGCCTGCATCCAGCACCTTCCTGCTACCTTTATCAGGTCGTCGGTCCACCTTGTGGGTGGACATCCCACGCTGCGTTTTCCGGTACGCGGCCTCCATTTCAAAGCTCAAAGTTGCACAGCGTGCTATGGAGAGGGCTATGCTCGGTGTTTCTTTACGAGATCGAATCAGAAATGAGGAGATCCGTAAACGAACTAAAGTCGCTGACATAGCCCGACGGATTAGCAAGCTGAAGTGGCAATGGGCAGGGCATATAGTGCGCAGAACTGACGGCCAATGGGGCAGAAAGGTGCCATCAGTCACTTACTGCGTATTGTAGTTGTTGAGTTGTTCAATATCAACGGTGTTGGCAAGCAACTTGGCCGGCCTGATTTCGGTGGTAGAGCTAGACTTGGCACCGCTGTAGGCTGACACGCGCACGGTGAAGCGGTGGTTTTCTGTAAACAAAATAGAATATGTGATACACATAAAAGCTGCCTTAAGTCTTATACATAAGGCGCAATATCGATTACAAGGTCTTTAAAACTTTGTACGAACCAACACACTACTAGAAAGACAGAGTGTGGCGCGAGCGCAGCCCCAAATCATGAAATTAATTGTTTTAACGCACTAACCAAACACAAACATAGATGTTCGTTAGACAGACCGAAAAAAAATTATTGTTGTACAAACACAAGCATTACTTTTCTCTCAGCAATCTTCTCTGTTCGCCCGTTCATCAAGCAGTGGAGTTTATTATTTAGGCAAACTAGTGTCCGACCGAAACAAGTTTTACGACCGAAACCGAAACCGAAAACGAATTTCGGCAAGGGTGTCTATTTCGGCCGAAACCGAAAACGAAACCGAAACTTCCTTACAAAAGAAAAATAAAGAAAACGTTGTTATAATCAGTCAGTCTTTATTGTTTTCTCTTTAAATTGCATTAAAATTGAACTTATAAAATTCCTTTTTACTCTAAAAGGTATCAAATTATGTATTAAAAAAGAAAAGAAGGATTTATAGTCTAGATTTTTTTTTAATTACTCGCAATATTCAGGACATCTACATAGCCCGTCCCATGGTCGGGTATGGTCGGGTCTTTTACCTTAATAATTTCTCAAAACAAAAATGGTAGGTAGTACGTAAGTTAGTATCTACTGTACTTGCCACTTGGATACATTGGTGATAAATACTAAAATGAACTTTGAAACTCTGATTCCATAATATGATTACCATGAAATGCACTATAGTGATTACTATAAAACTTACCAAATTCAAAATAAATCACTCGAAAACTCGCCACCACTACAAAACCAAAAAACAAGCGAGCGAATCACGACATTGGCTTGGCTCTGATCGGATTCATTCACTAATTCAACGCGCCGAACATGACCGATAACAGCGCGGAAACTCCCGAATGCACATTCGGTTTCGGTCGTAGTTTCGGCAAGTTTGCCGCCGAAACCGAAACTAAACCGAAACTCGTGTCTTTACCGAAACTCAACCGAAAACGAAACCGAAACCGAACATTCGGTCGGACACTAAGGCAAACACGGCTGGCTAATTTTCGGAAACAATTCCAGGTCATCCGTCCATCGGGTAGGTAACAAAGTTTTTAATGTACACTCACACACACACAAGCTGCCTATAGATTACTTTGCTTTTCATGTGAAAATTTTTTTTCTTTGCTTTTCATGTTTTTCTCTCATCAATCTTCTCAGTTCGTCCGTCCATCAGGCACTGAAGTTTATTGGCATCTTTAGATTTTAAGACAGAACACTATCAAAGTGTCTATTTCCCAGAAAACAATTCCAGGTCGTCCGTCCATCGGGTAGCAAAGTTTTTTAATGTACACACACAAGCTGCCTACAGATTTCAAATTCAAACTGAAGTTGCAGCTAATACCCGAAAAAAAAAATTTTTTTTTCGGTCGTCAGTCCATCAAGCACTCACCAGTGAAGAAGAAGTTGATGTTATTCGGCACCTTCCCGCTGTTGTTATACGTGTGCTGGTCGCCGATGGGCACGCGGTGGATGCCTTACTGCTTACACAAGTAACGCGTGATCATATACACCTTATGACTAGTACATAAGGTGCAGAATAGATTGCGGCGCAATGGTTACTAGATAGACCAACTGTGGCAAGTACGTATAACTGTGGCAAGGCCTTAAGCCTTACATAAGGCGCAATATCGATTACCATGCTCTTGGAAATTTGTACGAACCAACAGACTTCTAGATAGAGCGTACGACGCGAGCGTATCCCCAAATCATGAAATTAATTGTTTTAACGCATTAAACAAACATTGATATTGATTTAAAGAGATAGGCCGCAAGAAAGTATGTTTTTTGGCTGTTCAAACACATGTGCATTACTTTTCGCTCAGCAATCTTCTCTGTTCGCCCGTTCATCAAGCAGTGGAGTTTATTATTTAGGCAAACACAGCTGGCTAATTTCCGGAAACAATTCCAGGTCATCCGTCCATCGGGTAACAAAGTTTTTAATGTACACTCACACACACACAAGCTGCCTATAGATTACTTTGCTTTTCATGTAAAAATTGTTTTTCTTTGCTTTTCATGTTTTTCTCTCAGCAATCTTCTCAGTTCGTCCGTCCATCAGGCACTGAAGTTTATTGGCATCTTTAGATTTTAAGACAGAACACTATCAAAGTGTCTATTTCCCAGAAAACAATTCCAGGTCGTCCGTCCATCGGGTAGCAAAGTTTTTTAATGTACACACACAAGCTGCCTACAGATTTCAAATTCAAACTGAAGTTGCAGCTAACACCTGAAAAAAATTTTTTTCGGTCGTCAGTCCATCAAGCACTCACCAGTGAAGAAGAAGTTGATGTTATTCGGCACCTTCTCGCTGTTGTTATACGTGTGCTGATCGCCTATTGGCACGCGGTGGATGCCGTATTGCTTGCACAAGTAGCGCGTGATCATTACACCTTATGACTAGTACATAAGGCCCAGTATAGATTACAGCGCAATGGTTACTAGATAGACCAGCTGTGGTAAGTACGTATTGCTGCCTTAAGCTTTACGCATAAGGTGCAATATCGATTACATGGCCTTTGCAACCAACTGACTCCTAGAAAGACAGCGTGTTGCACGAGCGCAGCCCCAAATTATGAAATTAATTGTTTTAACGCACTAACTAAACGCAAACATAGATGTTGATTTTTTTTCTTTGCTGTTCAAACACATGCACCTACTTTACTCTCAGCAATCTTCTCAGGTCGTCCGTCCATCAGGCACTGAAGTTTATTGGCATCTTTTGATTTCAGGCTAGAACACTTATCAAAGTTCTGTGTCTGATTGCTGGAAACATTTCCAGGTCATCCGTCCATCGGGTAACAAAGTTTTTTAATGTACACACAGGCAGGCAGCTTTCAAATCACTGAAGTTGCAACTAATACCCGAAAAAAAAAATTTTTTTTTCGGTCGTCAGTCCATCAAGCACTTACCAGTGAAGAAGAAGTTGATGTTATTCGGCACCTTCCCGCTGTTGTTATACGTGTGCTGGTCGCCTATTGGCACGCGGTGGATGCCGTATTGCTTGCATAAGTAACGCGTTATAGCGGCGGGCGCGGATAGCGTGTCCACAAGGTATGTGTAGAAGCCGAGGTAGCTGGAATGGAAGAAAGAAAGAAAGATACATTTATTACAATGGACATCACACAAATACAGGCAATTACATAGACATGACAGTGGCACATAATAATAAAAGAAGAAAAAATAAAAACAAGAGTAAACTGAGCAGTGCCACCCATTCACCAACCAGATGCCCACTGCAACGGGACCCCACTCAGCATATGCCGTGGCCCACGGTGACGAAGGCCACGGCGCTGATTTTCGAATGGAATTATTTACTTAGGGCACCAATCTAATCTAAATCTAAATATACAGGGTGTTAGGTAAATGGGTATATGAGCCGACACTAGCCCATGTTAACATGGCATATAAATAGTATGGTGAAGTCAGAATTTTGATATCATCATTTTACTTTTTTAAATTTTCATACAAAATAAATTTTATAAAGTCAAAGTCAAAGTCAAAATTTCTTTATTTGTTTGGACTAATAAATAGTTCTTACAAATCGTCATTTTGCTCTTAAGCTATAAAACCCGATTTGTATGAAAATTAAAATAATTACAATGAAGATATCAATTTTCTGACTTCGCCATACCATTTATATGACCATGTTAACATGGACTACAGTCGGCTCATATACCCATTTACCTAACACCCTGTATAACTCAAAGGTGACTGACTGACTGACTGACATAGTGATCTATGAACGCACAGCCCAAACCACTGGACGGATCGGGCTGAAATTTGGCATGCAGGTAGATATTATGACGTAGGCATCCGCTAAGAAAGGATTTTACGAAACTCCACCCCTAAGAGGGGGTAAAACGGGATCCACGCGTACGAAGTCGCGGGCGGCCGCTAGTTTTGTAATAAATTGTAGTGTTTATTTAATAAAAGTATTTTCATGACTGGTAATGCCTTTTTTTATTATGAAGTACCGTTCGTTCCAGGTCGTAAGGTGTAGATGCTGTACAGGGTGACTTTGCAATCATCAGTTTTTTTTTTTATAATACGCTCTGTAGAACACAGCTTTATCTTAATTATTTTTAATCGTGGTAGTTTTCGCAAAAAAATAATATTTGCTAATCGCTTATTGGCACGCAGTGGATGCCGTACTGCTTGCATAAGTAACGCGTTATAGCCGCGGGCGCGGATAGCGTGTCCACTAGTATGTGTAGAAGCCGAGGTAGATGGAACGGAATTACATATTTATAACAGAAAGAAACAAACATTTATTACGATTAACATCACTTAGTTAAACACAGAAGGTATACTAAATAAAAAAAACATAACCCTCCTTCTAGCGCAGTCGGGTAAAAAGACAGAAATCTATACTAATATTATAAATGCGAAAGTAACTCTGTCTGTCTGTCTGTCTCTCTTTCACGCCAAAACCACTGAACCGATTTTGATGAAATTTGGCATAGAGATAGTTTGAGTCCCGGGAAAGGACATAGTATTTTTTTTCTGCTCAACCCAAGTTGTTTCTGCTGAACAAATTTCTTTTCTGCTCAACCCAAAGGTAAACTGGTCGAGAATGCTTTAGTGCATTAAGTTCGCCTTATGTACAAATTTATTTTGGCATAAAAACAAACAGAGAACGGGCAGCAGCGCTCTCTGAAAAACATCAATCTTTTAAACTGCGATCTCCAACCCGCCTGCCAAGCGTGGGGATTATGGCAAAACCCTCCACTACAGTGGAGGAGGCTCATAGTCCAGCAGTGGACTGTAAAGGGCTGTTAATGATGATGATGATGATGATGACGACGTACCCTTTTCTTGTTTAGGCAGTGTCAAATTAATTTGTATAAATTATGTAATACAGTTATACTAAATCTACCTAGCATAGGCATCAAACTCACACAAGAATGAACATCAAACGTATCTTATACATTCACTATGTAACTCTGTTCGATTTTTGTGTGAGTAAAATAAAGATTTAATTATTATCATTAACTAGCGGCCGCCCGCGACTTCGTACGCGTGGATCCCGTTTTACCCCCTTAGGAGATGAATTTTGCAAAACCCAAACATTAACCAAAAATTGGTGGAGCGCGTCTTCGTGGATGAAACGATCTATATACAGGGTGTTAGGTAAATGGGTATATGAGCCGATACTAGCCCATGTTAATATACGCATATAAATGGTATGGTGAAGTCAGAAATTTGATATCATCATTTTAATTTTTTAAACGTTCATACAAAATAAAAGGAGAATGCCCAAAAGTGGTATCGCTCGAAATCTAATTGTACCACACCGTAAATTCCTTTCTTCATTTGTAATGATTTGCGAAAGTAGTAATCCCACTAAAAACATTCTGTAAAAAACTAGCCAAGTCTCGATGGAGCTGCTTGTTTATCTCTAAAAAGTAATGAAATCTAGACAAAGTCGTGCCAAGTCTATGGTTCCTTACTGCGATTTCTTTATTATTATAATTAATGTTGTGTGACTTGGCCGTTGAAGGGTACAAAACCAGGTGCTCCATGATACCATTGCACCAATCTGTCGCCAGAACCGCTACCCATTGACGATGGAAAATTGCCACTTGGAAAACGTTGATTCAACAATAACCATTCAATTGTAGGTTTAATAAAGCTGCGTATTTCAATAATACTTATGTATGATTATCTTAATAAAGATTGTTCAACGGCCAAGTCACACAACATTAACTATAATAATAAAGAAATCGCAGTAAGGAACCATAGACTTGGCACGACTTTGTCTAGATTTCATTACTTTTTAGAGATAAACAAGCAGCTCCATCGAGACTTGGCTAGTTTTTTACAGAATGTTTTTAGTGGGATTTCACTTCTTTTTGTAGAAAGTGGCAAAATTATTTAACGTCGTCGTTTTATCGATATTTTTTTACGATATTAAACACAAATAAACTCAACGACCTTTAAAATGGACAACGAATCAGAATTGTTTTAATAACATAACCTTAGCGAACCTTACAATATAATAAACGAAATCAACGAACTGCAAATTTACACAACATCAACTTAATCGACGGGGGGCTCTAGAAAGGAAAAAATCTGGACACCGCTTGGACGCCGCTAGCGCCATCTAGCGGTGAGCGATACAGGCGAACACCACGGTGCCGGAGTAGTATTGATTATGAATGTGGTGTTACTCCAGATCTTCGATTTTCTTAGTTTTTATAGTTTTCCCTTTATGTGGCCATTAAACCCTAACTCTGTACCAAATTTCAGCTCTCTGAGTTGATGGGAAGTACTAGTTCTATTTTGATGATCATCAGTGAGTGAGTGAGTGAGTGAGTGTCGTAAATGCGAAACTTTGCTTTCGCATAACTTCGGAACTAAATGACCTACAGACTTGAAATTTTGGATTTTAAGTATGTGATTATAGCTTACTAGATGACGAAAATTTCTGCGTTCTGGTCTTATCCAGAGGTTCTCAAATAGGGGCCTGAAAATGCGGCGAAATGGTTCCAGTAAAGGATGGTACGGCAGTGTTTGCTTCGCGCTCGACTTGGCGGGGGCACTACCGTGCCCCCAGATAAATTGTAAAACCTCCGGAATAAAATCCGATTTTAATAAAAAGTATTGTAACAATGAGCTGCAATCAGCAACACCTATCACCGAGCAACGACACTACGTAGTTCGCACGGTTGTCAATAGATGGCGCTGATCGTAGTTAGCTCGCGGTATCATTTGATTTTTTCCTGTCCTTAAGTAGTCAGGGCTAACCACAAATCCCTTTCCCTTGCAAAATGGTATAAATAACATTGGTATGCACGCAAGATTATTTTGTGTTTATATCTGATCCTTATCAAATAACGTTAGCTTTGGCGTAGCTAGGGTTTTTTTAGGCAGGGTAACTATCCACAAATATAAAACAAGTATTCTAAGGTTAAACCTGTAGCTATGCCAATAGACACCATTCATTTCACTTAAACCAAAATTACGTCAAAGTCCGGAGTTTTATAAAAAAAAAAAATAACTGTGCCAAATAGTCCTGTATGCATACTATAAATTAAGCTTTATTCGATTAATGTACAATGAATTTGATAGCGATACCAACTCCCATAGTCACTTGGGCATTCTCCTTTATAAAATCAGATTTGTATGAAAATTAAAATAATTTAAATGATGATATCAATTTTCTGACATCACCATACCATTTATATGTATATGTTAACATGGGCTAGTGTCGGCTCATATACCCATTTACCTAACACCCTGTAGAACCCCAGGGGGTCGCGACCCACAGGTTGAAAAACACTGATTTAGGGCATCAATGTCATCTAAAATCGGTTTCGTTTGACAGATCGTGGTTGTTGCTCAATACCTTCGGAATACCGAAGGAATATTAACTTTATGGTCCTACCAGTATTACCACAGAATAACAATAACTACTACGTACAGAAGGTTTTATTAAGGTATTTAAAAAAATGTATGCTCAATGTCGTTAACAATATGGTATAATTTAGCTTGTCTCAAGAGTTGAACACCATTTTCTTGACTAACGTCAGTGCGCCGAAGCCATAGGGCTGACTTCGGTAAAATGATGTGACGTGAGGTGCCAAACTGCGGAAAATGGCGGAGGAAATACATGAATAAGCATGAATTATATTTTGTGTTTCTATGTATTACTAGCTTTTGTCTGTCACAGAAAAACAATATCGCGCGCGTATTTACTCACCGTTCAGACCTACCCTGGACTACGACAAACATTTTAAAACCAAAATCAGCTCAATCGGCCCAGCCGTTCTCGAGTTATAAGCAGACTAACGAACATCAATTCATTTTTATTTATATAGAAGACTAGCTGACCCGGCGAACTTTGTTCCACCTTAATGGCAATAAATAAGCAGATTTTTTTTTTAATTTCGAACGGGATAAAAGGTATCCTATGTCCTTCTCCTGGCTCTAAACTACCTCCCTGACAATTTTCAGCTAAATCATTTCAGCCGTTCTTGAGTTATAAGTGGAGTAACTAACACGACTTTCTTTTATATAATAGATATAGATTATTCAGGCAGTTAAAGGATCTTATAAAGTGTCTCACCTCAGCTGCTGTATATCATTGCTCTGCATCTGTACCCGTGAGTTCGGACTGCACACAGCATTGACCTTCTTCAGGCCTAACCCTCTGACTTTCTGCATGAACAGGTTCATATCCTGAGTGGACTCGAAGGTGAAAGCCACCAGGTCTCGAGCTGGCACGGTAGACTCGAGGTAGCGAGCGAACTTTGGGTCGGTGAAGTTTATCTGAAATGAAACACGGTTATTTTAAAGAATATTAGTAATTTGTGTTCACAATAATAGTCTACTTATGCCCGTTTTCACCATCAATCCCTAATTTTAAGTGACCCCTATGAAAAAAATTCCTGTTGTGTTATCATAACTCTCATTAGGGCATTAGACTCTCGTAGTAAGTTTCCTCAGAACTCGATTTCGTCATTCGAGCGTAGTATAGAAAGAAGAAAAATATTTATTTGACAGCTAAAAGTAACCTTTAAAATTAAATAAATTATTTAAAAAAATATGCATTTTTATAGGTTATCAAAATTTTTGTGGTTGTAAGAGTCGCCTCTCGATTACAAAAATATTCTCATTTTTTTGTGCAATTCAAACTTTTATAAGTATTAGACATGACTAAAATCACATAATATAAATTCGCTCAGTACATTCACTCATTCATTCAAGTCCAATCACTCACTCGCTAGTTCACTTTATTACGATTCGAGTAGCAAACGGTCAGTCGCTATTCAACCTCCACAGTGATCGGACGTGTCGAGGAAAAGTTTCGTGCGAATGAAGTGTGTGAGTGAAGTGCTTTGTGGTCGATAAGGCGAGAATACTGCTCGAGAATTCTAAGGTTAGTACTTTTTTTATACTATTTAAAATTGAAATAGGGACTATCAGTTTTTTTTTTAAATATATTATTATTAGTAATTTATATTGCATAAAAAAAGATTAGAATAGGACCACCCTCACTCTTCTCGTGGATGCCGTAAGAGGCTATGCGTCAAATTTAATAGCGAACATAAGGTCTTCCCAACCGGTTTTGGCAGGGAGGGTAGTGTAGGCAAATTCTTTATTTGCTTTTGGAAATTTAGAGAGGGTCATCCTGTAGTGAAGACTAAATTACTTGATGATAATTGAGAATGTTACTAGGTATGCAAAATCACTTGAAACCTTTGTTACAGCTTTTACATATACAAATACATTTGTTTTTATTTCATTCAAAAATACCCAGTAGTTATGATTATATAGGCATTCAAAGTTCGCTTAAATATCGAGTGCCGCCGACGGTCACGTGACCCCGCGTGACGTACATTCACAGTGTCCGCTCACTAGAAAACGTATATAAACATACTTAAATACATTTTTTTTTGTAAATACATACATATTATACATATTAACACCCAGACCCATCACTGAAATTAAAATTGAACCAAACCCAAACTTGATGCGATTGTGTCGTTTTATTGCGAATTACCTTCCAGCTCCATCATCAGACCCTGATTACTATATAGAATTGAAGTACTCGTCAATACAAAACGAACGAGCCCAAACTCGATGGAGTTAGTCATTTTATTATGGAGTTCCTATAGCCACCTTCCAGCTCCATCATCAGATCAGCTCCATGTCATCATAATATTGCATGGCCATCCAAATTACATGTGTATGCAAAATCGCAGCTTTATCGGTGGTCCGGAAGTGGGTCTTAATTCAGCTTGCAAGATTCCACCCATACAAATTTGAGCCAGTCACTGTATTATGACGTCACGCGCATTAAATGGCGGGCCGGCCGCCACCCGCACCTTTAAAATTCAATATCTTGGAAACTAATTGACGTATCGAAATAATTCTTTCACATGTATTTTTTATTTTTAACAGAGAATACAGAAAGCTAAAAAACAAAATTAGTGAACATTCTTCATTATGATGAGTAAATAAGACCCCCAACTTAGCTAAGTCTTATTTTAGGAGTGGGACTAGGTTCACGACAATAGTCCAGCAGCCGAAGGGATCAAATTAGCCACCCTCGAAACGGCAGTCCACCAAAAGTTTTGAGAATTTTTGGGACACTTATGTCACCCTTACCACTTACCTTCAATATCATGGGGTAGGGTCTCTCAAAAATTAGAGCGTGTAGGCTAAATCCATCTAGCAGGCCGCTACCAACCTGGCAATATGGAAATCATTGGGGGAGGCCTATGTTCAACAGTGAACGACCTATGGCTGTGTGGGATATAATGCTCAACCACAATAAGGAAGCTAGATGTTAGTGCTTCCTTACGAGCGGGTGTTATGCTCGGGGACCAAGGTCCAATTTACACCATCTTGGTTTGTCTATATGTACTTGGCAGGGTAGAAAACTCCGTCACCGCGATGCAGGTTTGTATGGGCGGCGGAGTGTGCCATAGTGCAGTCGTAACAGCGCCATCTGTTGGTACACGTTTGTAGTGGCGTATCGTAGATGTCGCCACAGCTGAAATAATGATGATAATATCACAACTTACCTCCAGTATCATGGGTTCATATACAGGTTCCTGAAACATGTTTCGGTTCTCTCGCAACCAAGCTACGGCGTTGTAAGCGTCTTCACTGTAGTTGCGTAGCACCTCTAGACGTTTCACGTCCACGTCTTCGAGGTTACGTATCCTGTGGATAACACATTGGTCTTGTTGTAACATTCTATACTTACGAGCAAAAGTATGGAATCATCCCCTTGTATTTTGTACCGAGCGAACTTAAGAACTGAATGACTATCTATAGTATGTATCTGTGGTGTCAATTTAAAGTTTATAATATTACCTTTAAAATGGTACCATTTTTATTTGCCTATTATTAGTCATTTAGTTTTTGTGATCGCTCGAAACAAATAGGGTGATTCCATATTTTTGCTTGTTGTAATATTCTATTGCAGCTTGTATTGCACAAATTACAAAAAAAAACTGTTAAACCCTCCAGTTAAACTAATATTCTTGTGTTATTGGATTCACCGCAATAGTCAATCAAACAACGGGAAACTAACGACCGTCAGTCAAAGTCAAAGTCAAAATTTCTTTATTTGTTTAGACTAATAAATAGTTCTTACAAATCTTCATTTTGCTCTTAAGGAGCCTCTACATGTCTCATAATCTTTTTACCCTACCAGCGCTTCGAGACCAACATTTGGCAAGTGCTGAGAAGAAGCGCCGCAACAAACTCAGTCACCACTGTCTGCCGGTTAATATAAATAAATAGAAATAGCAGTAGTAGGTACATTCGATTCAGGAGCAGTTCACTGAATTTACCATGCATTCTTGTATAGTATATAATGGGTATACAAAATTGCGTGGTATATTAAACAAGGTAGTGACGTGCTAATATCTAGACTTACAGATTACATACTTAAATACTAGTAGAAATGACTCGCATATATAAATTGGAATAACTTGGATTGACCAGTCCCCGAAAGCAGCGCCTGTTCACAGACATGACGAGTGAACCAGCCATCGCTTCACTCGACCATATTAGAGGGAATGTAACGACCCGCCTCACTAAGCCACCACCCCAGAGACATTTTAGTGAGAATGACAATACCAAGTTATCTCTTAGAGAAAAAAAACTAATAATAAAGCTAAGCAACAGTCCAGATTGAGAAGCATGACACTATAACATTTTAGAAAATTAGATTAGTTTATACATTACTTTTCATAGCCTACACTAACGCTTGGGCTCCATGGATTCTTTTTTTTTCCACTTGTCTTTGGCTCCATTGTATATACCTATTAGACCACATACGTTAGATTGGGAAAACTAAAATTATGCACTATCTTTTTTTTTCGTCCACTTTTAATCTAACCATAAAAATAATTAATAAATATTAAAACATTTTTTAGAATCCCGTCAAATGACCCCAAGCTACCCATCCTTATCGCTCGCGCGTAATTATATTGATGTCGCGACTGTCTGACGGGCGCCCGCAGTGAGTGTGCGACCGCGACAGCAACATAATTACGCGCGAGCGACAAGGATGGGCAGCTTGGGGTCATTGGACGGGATTCTACGTGCTCACGGACCAGGCTTTACTTTTAAAGGGATTACCTGTTTTGATACAGTCGTATCTGAGGAATGACGTTGTTCTCCAGATCGTACTGGATCTCCAGTTTCTTTTTCTTCAAACCCTCCAACGCTGTGTTGGTCTTTTGTATCGGCTTGTGTAACTCAGCTAACTCCATTTTGACTTGATTTTCTGCGATAAACCAAATTAAATTATAAAACATTTATTTTGTTTTCAACATAACGGACAATGTTAACTTAGGGCGGAGGGGCAAAAGTTAAAATAAAATGTTATTCACTTAGGAATATTCAATACTAGCTGTGCCCGCGACTTCGTACGCGTGAAAACCCGTTTTCGCAACATTTTTCATTTTTGCTCTGCACCTATTACTCGTAGCGTGATGGTATATAGCCTATAGCCTTCCTCGATAAATGGGCTATCTAACACTGAAAGAATTTTTCAAATCGGACCGGTAGTTCCTGAGATTAGCGCGTTTAAGTAAAAAAACAAACAAACAAACTCTTCAGCTTTATAATATTAGTATAGATTGGACCGTTTTTTACCTGAAACAAACGATTTGCCTCATGTGCAAATCGAACCCAAGACTTTGGTTTAAAAATATATTCAAGATGTGCAAAAAGAAAAAAAAATCTTACTTAAAAGGTTCCCCAAATCGGATAGGTACATAAGTCAATAATTAATTATATTAAGATTAATAAATAATTTCACTTACCGTCCCCAACTTTTTCCACCAGCTTCGTCTTATCAGTCACCAGCTTCTCCAGCTTGGCCTTAGCCTCGACCAGTTCCCGTTCCCTATTCCTGAACCGCTCCAGCTTCTCCTGGTAGGTCGACTGAATGTCCTTGATAGTGTACTCGTGGGTACGGACCGCAGCTAACGTCTCTTTCACGCGGTCTTTTAGAGTGTGGATTTCACGGTTCTGTGAAGGACAAGTTTCACCATTAATCCTTAATTTTTAAGTGACTCTAGAGGATCAAACACTCCTTCTCCTCATGGTAACACATAACAGAAATGATATCATAGTCACTTAAAAATTAGGGATTGATGATGAAAACGGGTATCAGTGTTTTGTATTACATGGGAATTTTCAGAATAACTTAGGTGGAAAACTCAGAATACGGAACAAACCAGAAACCGTCAACGGGCGTAAATGTGTATTCATATAAAGTACTCCAAAACGCACTACTTTGACTTTAGAGCAATTAGTCAATGGCCGGCGCGCGCATTGTTTACATATCCGTCAGATTGACACTTTAAAATTAAATTATGCCGTCTTGTGCCGTTCCAACATGTAGGAATGCTACTGGAATTACGAAGAAAGTGCATGGGAACATGTTTTATCCGTAAGTAGCACATTTCCAATTCATTTTAATTAAATAATAATTTTCAAAAAAAATCACGGTTGTATTTTGTAAGTGTTGCCACAAGTCTACGGAATATTTTACCCTACTTTTTTATATTGAATTACATTTGTCTATAAAAAATTCACGCGTTAATTTTGTTAGCGTTACCACAGAATAATGGAATATTTTCCCCATCCTTTTTGTTTTAATTAGTTTTTAGTGTATTTTCATCCATGACAATATGACAACCTGATTAATTAAATTATAAGTGCCACTTGTGGTCTAAACTGAATAAATATTTTTGATTTTGATTTGATTTTAATATTTGAATTAATTTATAATATTACTCCCTAAATAATGAGGAGATAATAAATTACTATCGTGAATTTCATACTTTCCCATTTATTCAAAAGTAAGGCATTGACAGACAGACAGACAGACAGACAGACAGACAGACAGACAGACAGACAGACAGACAGACAGACAGACAGACAGAGTTACTTTCGCATTTATAATATTAGTTGGGATTTATTTATTTATTATTCATTATTGAGCAATTACATATTTGATCCAAATAGCGTCCTAAATCCTTTTTAGGTTTCTCTAGACACTATTGTTCTCTATACAAATAAAAACAAACGTTTTAGTTTAAGCATTCACAACACTTTCAGATATACATAGTAACACCCAGACCCGTTACAGAAATTAAAATTCAACATTTCAATTTCTGCCCAGCCGGGAATCGAACCCAGGACCTCTCGGCATAGTAGTCCATTCTGAACCACAACACCAAACGGCCAACAATTATTTATAAATCCAGAATAATGGCTACAATAGAACAAATTAAAATATGTGTACACAAACCTTTCATTCAGCCTAACTTGTTCTTGCAACAGCTGAGCGTTGTTTTGCAGCTTCGTAGACAGCCCCCGCTGTTTGTTCCTGCACTGTATCAGCTCGTCCAACTGGGACACGCTCTCCTGACCTCCCACAGCGGAGAGCGTGCTGCGTAACAACTGCTGCGGGTCCATTTTGGAGAAGTCCTGGACGCGATCTTGAGGCAAGAGTTGGCAGAGGTTGTCAACCTGAAATTGATGGCAGTTAGTCAAACTTTGTTCTTTTTCATCCAAGTCTTACTGCTTGACAATGTTCTTAAGCTTATGTTTACACAAACAGTAAATTTTCTTGGAATTAATAACTTGCCACTGTGGCATGTATGTGGCAATGCCCCTTAAGTATGTAAGGTTTATTCATTCATATGAGGTAATTTTTGTCAAAAGTTTATACAGAGAATATTAAGTCTATTTGAGTTACTCAGACTCAGTACAAAACAACAATGATTTTGATCGATAGTTATAAAACATACCTGTATATTTAAAGTAGCGATCAACTCTTGAACCTGCTTTTCCCGCACCGTCTTATGGTCAATGGACCACGTAGACACATCTTTCAAGTTAAAGTGCCTAGTGATGATGACATTACGCTTTCCCTGCTCTTGATACAGTTCAATTTCAATCGTAGACTGCTCACAACCACTTCGCACATATTCAGATATCTACGAAGAAAAGAGAAAAGATCTACGTAGAAAAAAAAACTTGAATATACATAACATGGAGAATGTTTGTTAAAAACCGTACAAAAGAAGAGAACCGTACCTTCTTAGCCCTCCCAATAACGCTGGTCTTACCACAGAGCCCCAAAATTATAGCACAAACGAAAGTAGATTTTCCAGTCCCGTTTGGCCCGATGATCAAATTCAAGGACGTGCCCGGGAACAACTCGACTTGTTTATACGTTCTACAAAAAAAATACACAAAATTATAAACAAACTTGATGAAACTTGTCTGTCGTTTGAAAGGCGCGCAATTTCACACAACTTACACGAAGTTTTCTAGCGCTATTCGATAGATACAGCCAGGCCTAATGCCTTCAATGTTCACTATTTTCGACATTTTCACTTTTAAATGGGAGAGACAACCATATTTAAAAGATTAAATGGAAAAAACACCACACAACACAAAACGAAATTCTCAACATTTTTCGAGCTAGCTTTTTTTTTGCCAAATTTGACAAAGTGACATTTGACAGTTATAGTGCTGCACCACTAGTTTTGAAGTTTTGTAATAATCAGTCAACTCACAGGACGGAGCTAGAAAGAAACCAAAGAGCATAAAAGAGTAAAAGAAACACAAATGAGACAGGGAAAAATGCATTTACGTAGGGTAAACTGCCAGTCATTGGACACTTAAGAAAGTTATTGAACAGTTATTTACTGAATTAAAAATAGCATTTCTCTTTCAACAACTGAGAGATTTCGACTGATGGAGATAAAAGGGTGTTTTTTTGAAGGAATATTCATTGTATATGAAGGAATATTCATTTTAAAAAAATTCAAGGGTTGTTTTGTCCAATGACTGGCAGCGTCCAATGACTGTCGGTTTGCCCTAGTATACACGCAAATTCTTTGATTAATGAATAAAAAGTTTCACAAAATATTTTCAAACCAATTGTATTATTTTAGAACCTATTTTATCTTATTAGTGATTGAACGGTTAATTTTTATTTATTTAATTTTCGCTTCGGTCTTTAGGCTAGGTTGATAGATTATAAGGGCTAAACTTTTAAGTTGAAAAAATAATGTTCTGCTTAACCTTTCGTGCACCAGGTGACTAAAAGTTACGACCCGCACCAGTGGGTCTAGACAAAGTGCAAATTATAATCGCAAACCAGTCGAAAAGTGGTCGAAAAGCCCCTTTTTTGTATGGAGTTTTGACGGATTCGATTTTCGATTCGATCAAAAAGTGCGTTTTGTCTAGGCACGCAGGTAGAGTATGTTGTACTTACCTCAATATACAAAGTTATAAAACTATAGTTGTAATTTTTTAAGGTGGAATTTAATATTTGATATTTATTATCTACATTTAATAATTAGGATTAAGCAGAACTCTGAGCTGAAAGTATGTATTATTACATTTTTAGCATAAAAAAACAAAAAGACAATTTCTGTAGTTTTCATAACTGGGTAATCATTAAAATTTTCTTATGAATAATTTTTCATTGGTACCATCAATTATTATTATTATGACAACCATTTTTAATTTAAGAAGTACAAAAGATTTATTAATTATAGCCTGACCAGGAACATAAAAACCCTCGCCATGTTGCGGAAAACTAATGGTACTAATTTCTTTTAATGGCAACAGTAACTGAAAACTTCATTGACATGTCACCTTGCATGTCAGTCTATTGTTGTCAAAGTGTAAACAAACTTTAATTTAAATGTGCGCAATTGATTTCGTGAATTAAATTGCTAAAATATTTTTATAGTCGTGAAAGAAAAGTGGTTCACAATGTGTTAATGTATTTGTCGAAGAGAAATACTAAGGGTTCGGACAATATTTTCATTGAATAATGTTTCCGACAAAGGTTGTCAAATTGACTGACATGTTTATCGTATAGTACAGTCCACTATGAAAATTAGCTGTAGTCTGTTTCAACTACCTATTTTAAAGTTTTTTGTCACTTTCTAAGTTTTGAATTTTATGGAATTGGGAAAGAAGTACCGAGTTTGAAGCGTTCATGAGCAGACATTGCAGTTGAATATTCAAGTTCTGAATTTGATTATTGATGAATAATAAAATAAATCCTACTAGCTCGATTGATGGTTTCATTTAATTTATTTAAACCAGGTTACCTTTAATAATATTTTTCGTTCATTTATGAAAATATCAAATTAGCCCGTAATCCTGAATCCTGATACATAAATTAATTTAACACATGTACGACTGTACTCAGTGTTGCACTATCAAATGCAATTGAAGCGCCTCTATGCCAGGGTTTTTATGTTCCTGGTCAGGCTATACAGTAGAATTTAAACTGCAAGAGTAAAATTTTATATCATCGGCATTCAAATTACCACAGTTCAGACGAAAGAAAATGAATGTGCTCAACGCATAAAAAGAGAGATTCCGTGAAAATAACGAAAAATATTATTCAAAGGGAATTTCATTCAATTTAAAACGGTAAAAATATATAAATCACACCAAAAATGTGATTTTTTTTCTGTTTTTATCAACGTGCCGCACCAGTGCCCCGATTGCGCTATTTTTTAACGTCTCCAACTCATTGATGGCGCTTCTCCTCCGGTTGTGGACTGTTTTTCATTCCAGCTGAGCTGCAAATTCGGTATCGCGGTTAAGTTCACGCGCAAACCGCAAACAAAGACAAAACAACGTATTTAATCACTTTCCATTAAGTCAAAATAAAAAAAATCTAATCAAAATCACCGATTGCGCTAAATATTTTCAACTATAGGTGTGCCAGAATCTCATGGCAAATGGGGAAAATAAACTTTGTTGAGTGCAATACTGGGGAAATTGGATTAAACGATCTTGATACTGTTTAATTTTTTATTTATGACTAGTATTAATGAACATGAAGTACGAATATACATTTTAGGTATGTGTATGAAGAATGTTGTTAGACATCGAGTTTTTAACATAGTCTTGAAAAATAAGTAAACCGTATATTACTGTAAATAATTTTACTGTGTATCATATTAATTTATAACTTATCACTTCATTCAGAACCTTAAAACGATTCTAAGAACTCCACTTGCATTTCTTGTTCTTCAATAGATGATCAAGTTGAAGAGGTATTTATTTATACACGGTGGAATTTTGTAATGCCACATGGAGGGAAAGTACTCTTAATACTGTAGATAGAAAATTTTACTGAAAGAGAACATTTCTTTATTTTTGAAAAAAAAAGAGAACTGCATTCAAAGATTTTCGAATTTTTTTCGAAAATTCACTACTATACCATACAATTTTCTTTTCAAAAATAAAGGAGTGTTTTCTTTGAGAATTTTTTTCTATCTACAATATTAAGAGTAGGTACTTTCCCTTCAGGTAGCATTACAAAATTCCACCCTGTATAATATAAATCGCTATTTCAGCATTTCAATTACTCAAACTTGCTTGATGAAATCTTTTTCAATTTTCTTTACATGGTTATAACTTTTTCACTATTCCTCTGCACCAATGTGTGAAATACACCTGAAAACCCCGATAAAGCAGCTATAAGGTAAGAATAATATAAAAATAAACATAACCCTCTTCTGACGCAGTTAGGTAATAAACTAAAAGTATCAAAACATTTTACTCCAACTTACTGTCAACTCAACGACGCGCATTAAAATCAAAGATTGACTTTGAATTATGCCTTATTTTACGATACACATTGAAAACAATATGATTTGCTTGAGCTTTTTCGACTTTTTCACAAAAATAACAAATAGGCATGAAGAGATTACAAAATTTCTGCAGCGGCTGACAAATCTTTTGATTTACTTTGACAGGTGACAATAAAGCCATAGACAATGGCCATATGAAAAACACACTTTTCCAATATTTTTGTTTGCCATGAGATTCTGGTACACCTATACTATGCAACTAGAGTACGAATATCACAAATAAATTCGTATCGCGGTGTCGCTTTGACATAAAACAAAACGCAACTGCTTCTTTGCGTAAAAGCTGAAAGAAAGCAACTTTTTCTCAAACGCCTTCATGAATATTTGCTGTGTTTTACTGAAATAATAAGGTTTTCGGACTTTTAATGGAAAGTGATTAAATCCGTTGTTTTGTCTTTGTTTACAGTTTGCGCGTGAACTTTACCGCGATACCGAATTTGCACCTCAGCTGGAATGAAAAACAGAGCGCAATCTGGAGAAGAAGTGCTAATGAATTGGAGACGTTAAAAAATAGTGCAATCGGGGCACTGGTGCGGCGCGTTGATAAAAACAGAAAAAAAAATATTTTACATTTTTGGTGTGATTCTGATCCTTTCGAACCTTTTCCTTTCCTGTGAATGCACAACACTATTATGATTTTTAAATAATAAGTTGCAGCGTGGAGTCCTACTATTTAGCCAAACTTTTTTTTTTAGTTTTTTCATGTTGCCAGTTTATTGAAAACAACTTAATAGTAGAAAAAAGTTTACGCTGTAACGCAGATAGCGTTACAGCATAAACCTTTGAAAAGAGGCTAATATTGTAATTTTATGACTTTCCAACAACAATGGATGTTCTTCTTGGAGATTAAAAACTGCGCCCATTCCAAACCAAGCAAAGCTTGTATTAAATCAGACATTGATCTAGGCTCTAGGTTGATATTGTGTAAAAAAATACATTACATGTGTAAGTACTTACAAACGAAGAGTTTTGAAACATGTAAACTGGAAATAAGATAATAATTAATAATTTATTAAATAAGACAATAATAATTTAATTGCCTTATGTTCAAGTCGTATTTTCCTGCACATTTATTTATGTACAATGGTTTTATTAATCTAAGTGTACAATTAAATGCTGTTGAAACATTGTTAAACAAATAAAACAAAATAAATAAATAAATAAAACTATTATAATTATTATTTATAACAAATAAACAATTTTCTATGAAAAGGAGTTAAGAATAAGAAGCTAAACAAAGAAAAATGAAACGAACCCTATACCTGAACCTTTAATCTTGAATACATTTAAAAATATCTGTGGGTCAAAATAAGTGGCACTATTAGATCGAATCGAAAATCGAGTCCGTTGAAACTCCATACAAAAAAGGCTTTTCGTCCATCTTTTCTTTCAACATAAAAATTACTGACACATTTGGCAGGTTCCGAGGTTCTTTGATGAATAATCGTAGAAAGAAGCGATTTTAGTAGAAAGGTTATTAAAACCTGGTAACCCTGACACAAAATTGACGAATCACAGAGCGCAACAAACAAAACGATTCCGGCTGATGTGCTTGTCTGTCGCTCCTTCGTAGAGTTGCGCTTGGAAATTATTCTATCGTATGTTTGTGTATGAAAATGAGTGAAAAATAAGTTTTCTTGAATGAATGAGTGTTCTAATAGCTGCCGAAATTAATATTGGACAAATTCCAGTTGACTATTTAGTGAAATTCAGTGTTAATCAACCGTTCATCGGGATTACATGGAGGGTATTCATGTTTATAAATATTGATTTGTTGCATCGTGTTTTCTAACGTTTCTATTGTGCTGCTAAACGTGTAGTGAAATGTAGGTAACCGATAAAAGTGGTGGAATATTGTGGTAGTTCCTAAAAATGGATCAACAATATTTAGTTTGCAATGGCGCGCCCGCGTTTGTGATTGCGTGTAGTGTTTGAGTTTTGTTCCTTGTGTTTTTGTGTTTATCAGACAATGGAGGGAACTACTGAGAAGGATTGCTCCCCATTATGGAGCCTGTACCAGCAGATCGTGTCGGATATGAAGGTAGGTCACAGCAATTTCTTTTTCACGACGTATGGCGGAACCGATAACGTTCTACTTTTCTTGAGCATTGTCCCGGTAAATCGGTCGTATCGAACGAATTATGTGTTCGAAGTGCTTTAGTGATTTCTTAAATCACTTTTTGCAATATCAACCGGTGTTTGCCAGCCAATTAGAGTTTATTAGACCTAAAACATACACAAGCCATTGTATGTTCTAATTAATCAGTTTTTATTAACAGATTAAATCATGAGACAGTTGATCCTATTTTGTACAATTAATCACTACTAAAATGTGCACAAAAACATGTTTGTCCTCATTGTCCTCATAATTTTCCTGTAATTATTATAGGTACTTGTCTTATAAGAAGAAAACCTTTTAAATAGGCATTTAACTATTGCTGGCATTGCACTCTTCTTACCCTATGTTTTACACATTTTAATTTAATGTCTAAAACATAAAGCATTAAAATAGCTAAACTCAGGTTATTGTCAATCTTCTGCAATCTATATATAAAAATGAAACCCGTTTCGCGTTGTCACGGCATCACGTGTGAACGGCTGAACCGATTTCGATAATTCTTTTTTTTAAATGTTTGTGGAAGTCCAAGGATGGTTCTTACGGAAAAAAATATTAAGAAAATCTCTACGCTAAGGCGGTACGAAGTTCGCCGGGTCAGCTAGTTTTGAATAAATAACAATTGTAGGTATTAAATAATCTATAATTGTATTATGGAACATTAAAATTATCAAATCAAAGGAGATAGTCTAATAAGAATTTCAGGTGATCATGACTGTTGAAGTGTTGTTGACTCTAATTTAACTATTACATATTTGAACATGAAAATAAACTTGATAATGATGCAGTGAAAGGACGAAAATAATAAGTTTTAATTAAGTAACAAAAAATTTTAGTATTTGGTCTAAGTTTAACTTCATGATGTCACAAAATAATTTATTAACAATTTCAATAAAAATTATTGTGTAAATAATCTGTAAACTTTTGCAACATGCAAAAGATCCATTATAAATTATTATTATGCTAAAGAGAAAACAAGGTCATAATGACATCTTCTATTCCGTACACATTTGCTTATTATGCGATACACTGTACTCAGCGATCATCACTTTGCATTCGTATGATGTTTTAATTCATCGGTGTTAGCTATGTTTTAGTATTTTTTATTCAACAATTGCTGATTCGAGTCCTAAATAAATAAAATAAAAAATAATCTTTGAGTAGCCTTAATTTTAATTCTGACTTGATGATTTGGTTACAAGAAAAGATTGGATGTTACAAAACAAGATAACTTCAAGGGAGTAAAAATAGTTGTAGTATAGCCAGATTAACATTTATACTTCTATTCAATAGCTCAAGTCCTATTAGATCTAAAAATTAATTGAATGATTCATTTTCTACATTCTGCTCAGTGATCGCGAAACGCGTAGTAAAAAGAGACTGACAGATCGAAATGCTAGCAGGCGAAGTCGCGGTCAGAAGCGAGTTTATTCATATAGGTAGGATATCAGGTATTGTAATCATGTCACCTCCTTGATTCTATCAATAAAACATCGTAATATTTTAGTATGCAACAGTTTCATTCAGGTGACATCATTCAGTAAAGTTAGAATATTAGTAAACATATGCCTTACAAGGTTTACAATCAAGTCTATTTTGTTCAAAGTTGAAGGTTAAAGGTAAGAATCGATATGGTATCGTTGTCATTGACGCCGCTCTCCGCGACGCCGCAGATTTTGATTAAATGCTATCGCAATCTCTTTCAAAGTGATGGCGACAAAGCGACTATGTTCATAAAACGCCTTGATAACTTAGGCTTACGGCATTTATGACAAATAGATAAATTTAATATTATTGTCATGAAAATATTTTAGCCGTGTGACAAAGTAGACAGGACCACTCTTCCCGTGAATATCGGAAGACGTGACTAAAGAAGAAATATGCGAACATCAAAGCCGGCCGATCTTATCGTCGTTTTTAGACGACAAACGTATGGGCTTATCGTTTAAAATCGATAAAGGTTAACTGGCCAATAATAATCAAATTAAATTATTCTGTCTTTCACGTTAAAACACCTACACAGCTCTTCCGCTAATCCTATTAGAAAGACGCTCAAGTAGGCCTCAAATTCTTAATAACTAGTCTTATGTCGGCTTTCTATGAAGTAACCAGAGTGTGAAGCGCACCACCATTTGTGCCACAATGCATTCTCGGTTCACATATCGGTTACAATCATAATTGATCAATTATTCTTTTCTGTTATTGAGAGCGAGTGTCAATTCATCCGTAATATATTATGTTCAGCATGAGACTATAGTGACATTAACTTCTTGTGCCAGATTCATTTCTTGTTAACTTTTTCTGTGTACTATGCACACGAAAAAACGAGATCTAATAGAGTTATTTACTTTCCTAGCTCTCATTAAACCTAGCCAGCTAGTGCAGCTCAAGTAAACACTGAGTCAGTGGCGGCGTAGCATGGGGTGGCACCCGGGGCGATCATCCCCCCCCCCCCCCGTCATAAGTCCTAAGGCACCCCCTGGTAACCCTCAGGTTTTGGTTTCCTACCGATTCGAAGATTGAAAGATAATCGCACCCCCCCGTATCATGANCACCCCCTGGTAACCCTCAGGTTTTGGTTTCCTACCGATTCGAAGATTGAAAGATAATCGCACCCCCCCGTATCATGACATAGACCGCAGATTTGCCATGCAGATGTGCCAGTGAGTACTAATCTTCGCGACTTTTGTCACCCCCTGATGCTTGGCACCCGGGGCGGACCGCCCCCACCGCCCCCCCCCTTACGCCGCTACTGCACTGAGTGATTGAGTGATTTGTTATGTAGTCGTGTTATTTTGCGACAAAAACGCACAGTCTTCATAGATAAATAATAACGCATAAACATAATAATATGTAAAATGAAAGTTACTCAGAATATAAAAGTTCGTGTTCTTCATCACACGATCATTTACCCTTAGTTTTAATTTTGTATTTCTTTTAATTGTCAGTTTTGTCTACCTATCGACTCTCCGCGGGAATCGAACCTCAGCTGGCATTCTAGTCCACCCCGCCACTTTAAAAGAATACCTTACTGTAATTACACTAATCCATTCCAAATACAGCATGTTTCAATCTTCATTGTATTCATTCTCGTACTACCCAAAGTAAGAACAAATTATGGCAAAAAAATGATCACTTTTGAAGGAGCGCAACTTTATAATAAAATACCCTCAGAAATAAAAGATGTAAGCTCATTTAGTGGATTTAAACTTAAACTTGCTCAACATATTTTAGAAAGTACCTAAGCAGTTGGTTATAAAAAAATAAAATAAAATGATACGAATGCACTAAATGAGTACCTACCTTTTGAACCTACCTACCTCTTGGCGTTTTGAACGATCTATTTAAATACTCATGTAAATGATGTTCTCATGTAAGTGACTATTTGTCTTTTTTGAGAATAAATTTCTTTAACCATTACCAACACAAATTTTCAATTCACAGTTTTTGTTCATGCGTTGAAAAACAAACTAAATATTTGGATCGTAGTATCGCGCTGATTCGCGCTACTGTACAAATATTCAGTAGGTTCTCTACTACGACCCGGTCGAGTGAACTAGGCACCTGGCGGCCGTGACTAGGGTTGCCAGGTCCAAAAACACAAAGGCCGGACTCTGTGCTTCATTTGGCCGGACATTTTACCTTAAAAGCATGCAATTAGTGTCATAGCTCACGAGTGAGTACTATCATCATCGGTTGCCCAACGTCTTGATGCGTGCGCTTCATATTATTCTGTGGCTCGACTTTCGCCTCCTTTGGGCAGACAAATAAAAAGCCTAACAAAGGCCGGACAGGCCGGACAAGACAATATTTGGCCGGACAAGACCGTAAAAAGCCAAACATGTCCGGCTAAAGCCGGACACCTGGCAACCCTAGCCGTGATGTCACCTCGAAGCTCTGGTACGAACGTGGGGAGATGTGCGGGTGAGTGTGAGGAGAGTCGCATCCCAACGAGGTGCGACAGTTAACTCGACCACGTTGCCATTGCGTCCAAGGTCTGGAAGACGTCGATGGACCGACGATCTTGTGAAGGTCGCGAGCAGCGTAGCGCCGTTCGTTGTGGAAATCCTTAGTCCCAATGCCTTTGTCCCGCAGTGGACGTTTTTTAGTTTTGTGTAATGTGTCTTCTGAGATTCCGGATAATCCGCAATGACCGGAATTTTATTACTCCACTCGCGAGCTCTGTCAAATGAATAGAAGTGATGATATTTAATTTGAAATTAAAATTCTTGAGAAGATCCTAGACCTAGTAATACTTTACCGGACATCCTCGAAATTGACTTGAAACTATTTCTTTTGCTTTTTTTCACTCTAATCCAGGGTTTCCCAAACTATGGCCGCGACCCACTGGGTCGCGAGCGAACATTGAGTGGGCCCTACCTGTAGAACGACACACCACCCTACAGATCCGAGTCCTTTATTTAGGCATATTGGTAACGGTTAAATATCCTATAGGTGGGTCCCGAGTTTGGGAACTTGTATTAGATGAGTTGTAGCCCAGACAACTTTAGGAACCACTGCTTTCCTTTCTTCGTAAACAGTGGGAGGTGCCGCGGTGGCGCTGTATCATTCTCCATTGTGTTATTCGCTACCGAAGGCGCCAACCTGATCATTACTTACATGGATCACGCTCTATTACACACCAAAGCTGGCCGAGTTAACCAACGCGTTTCTACTACGAAAACCAGTTTAACTAGGTTTAGTTTTTGTACAGGATTGATTAGATAATGCGCCGAAATCTGGACTAGTTGGGGACTCTAAAAAGCTGTGGATGATAAACGTTTTGGACGTATTTCCTTCTTGCTTGTCTATAAAATTTTCGCGTTAATTACAGCAAATTAGACTACGTTTTTGTTGCAAAGTCTACAACAACTGCATAAAATGCCACTGTGTTTAGTTTTGTAATAGATACAGATATATGACAGTAATAGATGACTTTTATTGATTCGTTCTCTCTCTCTCCCCGTTCTCGTTTCGACAAAGGCCTCCAAGGAATCCATAACGCCCGGTCCTGCGCTGCCCGCATCCAGGTTCTTCCCGCGACCTTCACCAGATCGTCGTATTACCTATGCCACTGCTACAGCTCCTATGATATCTCATAGTTTTCCCAGTTATCGCCGTACGCTACTTTGTAATATTTTTTCAAAGACATCGGCGTTGTATATTCAAAAGGATGATAACACTATTAAAATTCTAGTTGCTCACGGGCTTTGTGTCCTTATACGTCGGCGGATTACTTGCACTAATTAAGTAAAAACAAACGATATTATGTTAAGAATTTGACTGCAGATACAATAGCCATTGGTTCCCAAACTTATTTGAGACGCGCCTTCTTTCGACCATACAAAAAATTCAAGTTAATAATAAATGTATTCTACTAACATACAGAAAAAGATACTTATCGCACAAAACTTGCTCTTTCAAAGAATTCCCTTTAACAGCAGATATAAAAGGGCCTTCCGCCCCTCCGAATTGTTTAACTTTTCCCAATAAAACACCTTTATGAGAGCTCCGCTAAAGTCACCTTGACCTTTAGGGTCGCTTTCTACGCAGACTAGGTCTAGCTCTAGCGCTAAACTCGAGTCAGTGCCCGAGGTAATGAGCACCACGGGAGGGTAATAATAATAATAAATACACTTTATTGCACACCAAACAAATAACAGAAGAAAAGGAACACACAAGGTACAATTAGGCGGTCTTATCGCTATGAAGCGATCTCTTCCAGACAACCTATGGTGGTGTTTTGAGGGTGTTTTTGTAACATCAGTGAGACTTCAGATCTCTTCAGATTTATTATGCTCTGTCACACTATACAGGGTGGAATTTTGTAATACCACCTGGAGGGAAAGTACTCTTAATATTGTAGATAGAATTTTTTTCTCAAAGAAAACATTTCTTTATTTTTTAAAAGAAATAGAACTGCATTCAAAGATTTCGAAAAATTTGCTTGCCACACCCGGGAATCGAACCAACTAAAATCTGTTAAAAATTACACCCTGTATTTTTATTGCATCGATCGTTAGGGTTAAGTATAAGGATGAAATCTCTCTAACAAACTTGATAAATCAAATGAAAGGAAAACCATGAAATCTTAAATTATTTTAATTATGTACAGAAAATTGTATGGTATGGTAGTGAATTTACGAAAATTTTTCGAAAATCTTTGAATGCAGTTCTCTTTCTTTTAAAAAATTAAGGAATGTTTTCTTTCAGTAAAATTTTCTATGTACCGTATTATGAGTACTTTCCCTCCAGGTGGCATTACAAAATTTCACCCTGTATTGTCAATGTAAAGCCACGATATCCGAACGGTGAAGGGATCGGACTGGCCGACTCGTGATGTACGTACGAGGGGCTAACGGGAGTATTAGTAATTTGTGTATAACAAATTACTAATTATGTCCCCCTCCCGTGTCGCTCCCATACCTCAGGTATTGTCTGAGTTAAACGCTAGACTTATAGTCTGCGACCTTATAATCCGTTCTCTTAACCCTTTGTGAGTTTACGAACATATTTATTGTAAAAGTAATTCGATAGCAATTGGGATTAAGCGTAGACAGAAGGACACTTCAGCTTTTGTGGTTACATAAAGTTGATAGATGTTGACGTTTGGATATAATGTTTTTCATTTTATTTTTAATGTTGTTGGATTTTGTATATGTATGTAATATCTAATACTAGCTTTCCGCCCGCGGCTTCGCCCGCGTGGAATTTTGTCTGTCACAGAAAAACTTTATCGCGCGCGTCCCTGTTTCAAAAACCGGGATAAAAACTATCCTATGTTCTTTCCCGGGACTCAAACTATCTCTATGCCAAATTTCATCAAAATCGGTTGCGAGGTTTAAGCGGGAAAGCGTAACAGACAGACAGACAGAGTTACTTTCGCATTTATAATATTATAGTTGGGATTGTCAAACTCGAAAGGGTTTGTGAATAAGTAGAAGTATGTATGTATGTATTGATATCATTGACCTTTGTATGTATGTTTTGATATCAAATCCAAAGAAACCAATATCTCTCATCAAATAAATACTTTCTTTCTTTCTTTCTTTCTTTCAATATCAAATTCTGCCTTAATACGCAACTTTTCTCCAAATAACAAAGTTGTTACGAAAATGTATTTTCTGTAACTAAACTCCGGACGTAACTAAAACTAAACTAAAATACCCAAAAATTCGTAAAAAGTTCATTTTCCGACGAAATCCAGCCAGAATACTAACGCCCGTATTTACAAACGATGCTTGCTTAAGTGAAGCAGCAAATCGAACGCACAGTGTTGAATAGAGCTCTGTTATTGGTTCGTGTGTGACCCTGTGAGTCCACGCGCACTGTGAGACCTCATAGTAATGTTTGCGAATACGGGCGGGGTTATTCCGTATTCGACCCACGACAACTCAACCCACTCATTATTTTTTCCTTACTCAACCCAATTTTGTTCCTTACTCTACCCACAATAAATTTTTAATTTTATGTTCCTTATTCACCCCAAAAACTTTCCTAGCTCAACCCATTTTAAAACCACTTAAAAAATATTATATTTTTATGTATGGTCAGAATAAAAATATATTTTTTAGAAATTTAAGCTCCATTAACTTTTGTGTTAAGATCGTTCTATTAAATAAAACTGCAGGAATTCTGATACAATAATACATTTGAAAAACGTTTTTCACAAAAGGACACAAATCAAATAATGACTAATTAAAATCTACTATAAATCCACTATAAATCTGCTATAAATCAAACGACTGTGATTTTTTATTAAATTAGTATAACCACCAAGCGATGGCGTATAATTTTTTCCCTAGACACTTATTCATGAATGTATAAATATTTCAAATAATACAATGTATTTCATCTTTTTTTTTCAAGCGGTATGAGATGACAAAAGAAAAATAATAAAAGTATTCATGTGGACAGCTAATCTCGCGGTAAAAGTTTTCAGCCTCTAAATTTGTTTATGTATTTACCTTAAAATAAAATAAAATCTTTGATATATTTTAGTTAATCAACATATTCATATCTTATAATTTTTTCATGTAGGTGATGTTTTTTATTTTTTTTATTTAATTATAAATCAATGTACATACTAGTATGCATTTATCATTATTAAATTTCTGAAAAAACAGTAAACGTTGTTTTGCTATCCATACTTATTTTTGGTATATTTACTTTGGGTTGAGTAAGGAATGCATTTGGGTAGAATAACGAAATTATGTAATGGGTTGAGCTAGGAATACTAATTTGGGATGAGTGAAGAAATGGGTTGAGTAGTCATGGGTCGAATAAGGAATAACCCTACGGGCGTAAACTACGTAGCCGACGATATGTCTGGCTAGTTTTTATTTCGTCCTAGAAAATCATTTTCTTGACCATTAACGTTAAAAACGTTGTCTTTGTACCTAAAAACTTATGTAGCGTGTTAAAATATAATTCTTAGAGGGGTTTATTACATGCACTGATGGCAATTAGCCGGTCTCTTTGTATAGGCACGGAAAAAATCAAACTGACTGATGTTATTTTTATTTTAGTCTCTATGGTGTGCTGTTATTATTCATTCACAATTATTATTTTATTTTATTTACCAACTTATAGTAGAATCATAAATAGCACATTTATTATTGTTCAGATAAACACAATTTTTATGCGAGACGAACTTCACCTTCACTGATTCGGTTTTTATTGGCGGTCAAACTGTAGATCCTGTCCTGGCTACACAGGAGTTGCAGCGGTGGGGACGAAAGGTGGGAATAGTCCCGTATTTGACACAGATGACGCTTCTTGCTAAGAATGGACACACACACACTAAGAAAGGATAATTTCTATGTCCGCACGTAATGCGTTCGCTCATTGCGTTCATTTCAGTTCATCGCGTGACTGTAAAGTTTGTTCTTCACAGCGATCCGTCATTTGGTTTAGAAATAGGAAGTTCAGCAATCGGTTAAATTCGCAAAGGAAATTGCTGTGTGCCAACAGCAAAAACTATTCGAAATCTGGTACACTACATTATGTTTGGAAAGGTCAAATTGGTTTGCATTTTTTAAAAACTATAATGACAGCAAGAAGACAGTGCCGATTAGTGCCACAGAATAATGTACTTTATACTTTATAGTACACTAGACACATACGAGCACGTTAATTTATAGTTGTATTAGATGCTATTTTGCGGCATAAATGGCACCAAAAATTATACAAAGCTTTATTCAATTTTAAAGTTTACAAGCGAGACTAAGTAAAAAAAAAATAAAAGAACTAAAAGAAAAGTAAAACAATATTATTTGGATGATATTGTCATCATCATATTATATTTTATGTATTTTATTAACAGTGTTGTTACGAATAAGGTCGCTATATATAATTTATGTTATTTAGTTTCTTTGTGATTAAGGTCTGATAAAAATATCATTACATTTATTTTTCCAATAAACACTGAAGTTCAAGAACAATTTTCTGATAAAAAAGTTATTAAATCCAAGTATTAGTATAAAATTAAACAATATTATTAAGAAATTACAACAAACCAGTGCAACAAATAATATCAACCAATCAAACGAATGAATTAGATTAAATGGCATAACTGTTATTTAATCCGTTTGTCTAGTCTTAAGATATTTTAAAATGAAACGGAAATGACGAATCGTTGAACATGCTATTAATATCACAGTGGTTTCCCGAATAGTAGCATAAAAATTAGGGTGCGCGTAAGCAGAGAAATCTGAGGACGGACGAATTTAAATAGTTTATTTTTTGCAAGTAGGCTCCCAAACAGCACTTTTAGAGTAGGCGCACACCGTTGATTTTTAATTGACCGATAGTTGTGCCCGATTTCAAATTGTATGAAGAATCGGCCAAATCGAATCGGCGTATTGTGCGCACTCCCATACATGCCCATACTGATCAACAGCCCGACTAAACTATCGGCCGACGAAAAATCAACGGTGTGCGCCTACTCTTACAAGTCCCACCCAACTGACCCAACCGTATTAGTCCTATCCCTGCTTCGGGTCATTATAAGGGCCAGGTGCTGAGAAAAACCAGTGTAAGAAATTCAGTCTACTATGGTCAGCGTAAGAGCATCTAGCAATTTTAAAGTATGAATGACAAGAAGTATGGGCAAAAGTTGACTAAGACTAGGCGCAGACCATCGATTTTTCGTCGGCCGATAGTTTAGTCGGGCAGTTAATAGTATGGGCATGTATGGAAGTGCGCAAATTACGCCGATTCGATTTTGCTGATTCTTCATACAATTTAAAATCGGGCACAACTATCGGCCCACTAAAAATCGGTGGTCTGCGCCTAGTCTTAGTAAATGCACAGAAAATCATGTCATTTCGGGTCAATAGAATACTCCGTATGTCTATTGGCATATGAATCTTTTAATAATACTTAATTACCAGACTATACTGCTCTGCGCTCCTTAGTTGCATCGATTGCATCCTTGATGCATCGTCGCATTGTACGCGCACCCTTAAGGCGTTACTAGGCGTGTCTTGTCATCATTTTGATGATTTAATGTACCGCAAATAGATTTTAAGCCGAATTTTTGGTGTTGGTCACGCTTGTCTAAATTACGAAAGGCATATAAGTCAGTAGGGTAAAAGTAATAAATTTAATGGTTCATATCACCCTTTTACTTTGATGACGTTATTATTAATGCACACTGTAAACGTTTTTTTTTCTTGTTATACGATTTGTATATTCTGCCATAAAATCGTCATAGTTTACAACTGAAATAGAAGTGCACGAGACAAGTCAGTTTCTTGTATTTAAGTTCACTAATCACTACATGGACCATTTGCAACTAACTCCATTTGTTTTGCAAACCACCACTAGTTAATGTGTCCTCCGAAGCACAGAGTCACTTTTTATCGGATATTGGAAAGACAATCATACTTAGTTATAATATTATAATCGTATACCAAGAAGAATAAAATAATATAAAAGCGTCTTTTGTTAGTATGCAAAAAATAAGACCTTTTTAAAATGTTCCTTGCCAGTTTTCACGACGTCATAGTACACAAAAGCGAATTCAATGGAGTGTTCGCAGTTTTTATTCAAAAGTTCGCCTCACACAGCAACCCGTTCCGAAACCCACTTGCTAGGGTACCGGTTCTGCACCGTTCTCGTATCTGGGACTAGTGATGTGCTTTCATAGATTCGCTATCGGGTTCTGTCGATACTCGGTAAATAGTTATAAAATATTTAGTGCGTAAAATTTGTAGTAAAATCGTGGCTGGTCCTAACTCTATTTCTGGGGCTTATTTTTCTCTGTCACTCATTCTGGCATTTCCCTTTGAGTGAAAGAGATGGGTAAAGAGAAGCCCTGCCCTGAGAAGGTCAGAATAAATGTAATTGAATATAATTGTGGCGAGAATTTATTGTGCCATAAAGTACAAGGCCAAAACCACCCCTGTACTAAGGGTGAGTCTTGTCACATGCAGGGGACTTTGAGCTATTTACTAAGTAAATGTGCAGCCGTATCGTTTTAACATGTGGGCCATGTGGCAGTGATTACTTCCCCACTGAAAGTAACCTGACAATCGAATCGATCCATTGTCCATTTATAACCGATTACGGCCATAGATCAGCAGAGCTAAAAGTAACCTGACAATCGAATCGATTTATAATCGATTACGGTCTAGTGGGCGCATCGCATCACTATAGGACGCCTGTGTGTCTCTCACAGCAGACAATGGAAATGGGTTGCTGTACTCTTGGACTTGTTAGCTCCCTGCAGGCCGGAGCTTAATAATTGGGCCGCCATTGTTGTGGCGAACGATTAAACCGCATCGCTTGCGTTGAGCTGGAAATGCTGGAATTAAGACTGTTTTGCTGGCATCGAGACATCATTTTGTTATTTTACGAGAGCAACTATCAGATGTTTTAAGGCTCTGGGTTTCTCCAAGTTCATCCAGACAAACTTATTATAAAAAAGCTCTATTAACGTAATGTAACATGTCATTTAGTCTTCATTTCAGTTCAGTTTCAGACTCGTCCTGAGTCTGAAACTGGACTGAATCTCTCAATATGCTATGACAAATCGCACGCAAACGGTGGGGATTAGTAGTTTATCGAGTAACAGCATTGAATTGAAAGTAAACTATTATTGAGTATAGTTCGACCTAGGGACCTACTAGGTAGTTGGATATCAGGTCGTGTCGTGATGAAGACATCTAAGACTTGAAACAAAATTAATATTCATTTTCTTGCACTTACTTATCCGTTATCCGTTAATCAATTCAAATTGATGAAACCATAGAATTAATCTGCATCATAAACCAGCCTCAACAAATGGACCAGTCAAAATTTACGACTGTGTGTTTTAACAACAAACTCCTCATAAAAGTTGACGTTTCAAGTGCTGCCATAACTTATCCAAGACAATAAGGTAAAAGGAGAAAATATCCTCCAAACAGAATGTAATATTCCCGTTGGGGTATCAAATGGGAGCAATTGACGGTAACGTTACCGTTATTTTGCAATTTATGATGTTGTTTAGGGTTGTCGACCGACACTGTTAATATAAATATTCTGGATTTAATCAAATCCGTCCGATAAAATTTGGCTGAAACAAACAAACGAACGAATCAAATCCAAAGTAAAACGACAGCAGTACATATTACGTTTTCACTAATCTCATCAGAGCTAAAAAATATGAAAGTGATTCTTTTTTGACTGAAATGGGATACTTTTTAATTTTTACGGCTTTCGCTGTGTGTGGTAATACTGTATTTTCCTGAAAGTACCTACTTGAGCGAAGCTACCTACATGCGAAGGTAAAATTAACGTGATAAACATTATTTTTGCGATGTTACCGTTAATTCACTTGGATAACAACCTGTTTCTGCACATCCGGACATGTCGCGGTAACTCGTTCGCTAATTAATTCGGCAAGTTAAAATGAGATAAGGATGCTTTAAATATCCTGGCTTTGGTGTGTGAAACTCATGTTTTATAGGTCGATGAATTGTTAAATGAACCCCAAAGTTAATTGCGATCAACTGGTGAATGTAAGGACTTATATTTTCCACTTCTACGTTCTCCTCAAAGTTAAGTTTCGTTTGTGACCTTTATTTAAGCCCAAGCCAACAGATCATCTCCACTTTTCGTTGTTTTTTATACCCAACATAACCGAATTACTTACCGAGTATTACAGGACCACTTCTTCTCTTCCGGTGGATGTCGCAAAAGGCGACTAAGGGACGAATATGCGAACATTTACATTCCAAATGCCTGGTAAATTAGAGTAACTAAATGACCTGATGATGATGATAACGACTGAAGTACTCAAGTTTTAAATGCAACTTAGAATCCAAAATAAACACTGTATCCGTTCATTACTTAGTATACAAAATTACCTGAAGTGTATCAAAACGCGAAACTATGTGTGCTCGCTTATATTTTTAATTAGTTGCAAAAGAATTTTAACGATCCAAGTAATATTTGTTACTATAAATGAATCATCTTAACTGGAAATGCTCTGGGCTATTAAATATGATCTAATGTGTCTTGTATAATTGCTTCTTATTACCGACTAAATTGTTTTTCTTGAGATTCATTTTGGTCAGACTTATTTTTATTGGTAGATTTGATGTAATCCATAAAACTGTTGTGAAGGTTATCGTATTTACTCATCTTCGTTGCAATCAGCTTAAATTTCACTCGATATCGTCATAGTGATACATTATTACTTCTATGTTTTCGACAATATCTCACCTATTTGGTTTAGAAGTCAGAAATCGTATGGCGACGTATGTGTATCAATATCAACTGAGTATACAACTCTATCCATCCTGATCCCTGAGATACCTGAACGCTATCATGATTGACCGAGAGAAAATATGAAAATTTGTGGAATCTTGAAATACGAAACCTCTGTTCGTGTGTCTATGTGCTTAATAGCGGCTTCAAGAAAGCCAATGCTTTATCATTTTTGAAAGTTTAAGAATCTGCGGCACACTCAATCATGAGACGATAATATTAATGCGAATACATGAACAAAATTGTCCTAAAATTAAATCAAACCTCATATAAGCATTTGAATGCCACTCAAAACATTTTCGTTTATTACTCTCTCGCGGACGTTATTTGCTCGGCCGGTCGAAACTTTTTTAATTTCTCCCCGTTATCACGAATGCGATATCATCGTTTTCGCTATCCACTTGCCCTTAAATCACCGAACGCTCCGTTGGGGTGTTGCTAGGGTCGACAATTGGTCCCATTTTGTATATCTAGTCCCCTTTTGTGTTTGATATTGAATTTGACTGCGTTTGAAACGGTTCACTTTGAAGTTTTTGGAAATATATTAAATTCCTACGTTTTTAAAGTACTAATAAGTGTTAAAGTAAATAAATAATTTTAAGGATTTGAAACTAAAGTGACGAAAAAGTTTGCGAAAACTGCAATATCGAATCTGTTAACAGTAAAACGTAATAGTCGAATGTCGCTTCACATTCATAATGGTGAAATTTTTTGATTGAAAAACATTGATCGAAAGCTCAATTATGTATGAATTCTTTGACAATATTATGATTTTTTATAAGCTCTATAATGTCAGTCCAAGTAATTTATTCATCATCGAACAACCAAATGTGGTTTGTCTCAGCTGTGCGTTGATTAGTGATTCAAATCATGATAATTTAATATTAAGCTGCTGCTACCCCTGTAAAATGGAATTATTTTTAATTGCTGGCAGTGGCAGCCCTACAGTTATTATCTAAGGGGGCCGTATCGATTTGCCGCGTGAAGGTTAGGGTTAGCAGTTGGCTTCGATCCGTAGGTTTGTGTGTCATTCGTTTTGTAATACAGAGTTGGCAAAGTTATTTCTGGAGAGATTTTTTAGGCTAGATATAAATACACTGGAACGCAAAGAAAAATGGTCGGTTACAAAATCTTCAATACCTTTAAAAGTACCTTTAATCAGTTTTGGCTACAGACCTGATAAAAAGGGAGCCAGAGTCGATATGTCGAAATTCGTTTGCTTTGCTAACTTCTAGATTAAATTAAAGAGGCAATATTTTATTTCTCGTTATTCGGTGGTCTGAAATGAATCGAGACTGCTCTAAAAAGGTACCTAACATAACTTGCTAAATATTTTTCTTAAAACTGACACAACCACACCCAAACTACATACTAACCCATATAAAGCGTCAAACATTATCTCCAAGTTAACCTCTAATTTATTCAAGACTCATCATACCTTATGAGTTAGGGCGGTACCATTTTACCTGGCACGAGTACAGACGACGACACACAAGGTTGAGGCTCTTGTGCAGGTGGTAATAGGTGCTACTTTGCAACAGAAATCTGTAATCTGATGTGCTGTTGACTGTACCTACATTAGCAGCAGTGTGTAGCTACCAAGAGGCTAGGCGGGGCAGTGCCCTGGGGCCCTAAAGCTCAGAGGGCCCTCGAATCCTTACCAGAAAATATCAATCGAACAGAACTTTTGAAAATTTCTCCCATTTTCAAAATAAATAGAGAGAAATTCGAACGTTACACCTAGAGAATTCCCCTAAATTCTTTCTGTAGGTTGGCACTTGGCAGTTTTGACTGATAGCGTTAAGTACGTTTTATTATTAATCGACGTGCGTTTTATTGTGAAGAGAAGATAACGGTTAAAAAATAATGCTGTATCAGGAGTAAGCTTAATATCAATAAACTTAAAACCTAACCAGATTAGATAGCAGTGGGACTCCATTTTTATATTTGCCCTAGGGCCCTTGGTTACCTAGCTACGCCTCTGAAGCAGTAGACTTTCCTATCTAAGTTTGTTAAATCAAATACATTTTGTATCAGGTTTGGCCAAAGTTGGCCTTTGTGGCCCAACATAAATCACAAAAAGAAGAAAAAGGTGTCTGCAAAAGGGCTCTTTATCTTGTGCCCTACCAGCGCTTCGGGACAAACATTTGGCAAGTGGTGATAAAAAGGCGTTGTGACCAACTCGTTGTGTTTTTATTTATTTTTAAACTTGAGGTTGTCTTGGATACTTGAATAAAACTTCAGAATGTTCCACTTTGTAAAAAATATTCTTAGTTTGATTGCAGTCGTGAAACAACCATAGTTAAGAAAGAATAAATGATTCCACACTTCGGAGAGTAAGTTAACCCTTTATGGGGCTCTGAGCCATATTGCCGCCATAAATTGAACCTTGTTCACGCAAAGTTTGTTACAACTCCCATGGAGGACATTACACAGACTGTTGTCAGACTTATCCTAAATGTATATTTGTGTAAAAAACAAGAAAATCTTTAAATAATAACAGCTACGTGAATAGAATAGAAACAACAATACCAACAATACATAGGGATACTCGTAATAACCATAACATGGGTAGGATAAAAATGTAGCGAGTGATAGTACTTAGGATAATAATACAAAAAATAGTACATCACACACTGGCATCTTACGTTATTGAAATAGATGCGGTTTTTCAACAAAAGTGTCAGTCTGGTGTACACACGACAGACATGTCGATGAAGCACCTGATGTCGTGCCCTGAGTGCCCAAGCAACTGCACAGGAGGATTTGATGAGTGCTGCTGACAACGCCACTCTTGTGGCGGAGTTTTTGGCTGACACTGTGTAGGTTTGTTGTGGACACGAAAAGAAGAAGAAGACGACAACTCATCAGGCTACCCATTTTTCTTGCAAACTCTTCCCTATCACAACTGCACAAGAACCCGCAGTGGTTACATTATACGCATTATAAGCTCCAATCGATAATAACTACCGATAAAGTTTTATTGCACAACATAACCAACCGTGCAATAGTTGATGTAACAATTACATTGATTAAATTTTTCGGAATCTCGTTATCGCGCAATCGATTCGCACGTTTTGGCGACGAGTACGTGATATGAATAATTATGGCGATCGTTAACGAAACATCGATTTAATTTTGTATGTAATTAAGGAAATTGTGAAAAGTTTGGCGAATTGTTGCAAAAGTAACATGCGAGCTTACGACTTGCGGTAAAATACGATTAGAATTTAGAACTGCCTAGTCAAATGAGTATTTATGCATGTAATGATTTTATTAATGTATAAAAAAAATATTATACTATGTACCTAGTTATTTTGGGAGAAAAGTGTGGGGACTTTTTACATTTTTTTCCAGTTGTACAAAAATAAGCGATTCAATTCTAATAGTCTGTGTTTAACATTAAGACCAGCAGGATTTATAATCGTTCAGCATAATCAACAAACCGATATAATCTCTCAACGTGAAATAGGTATTTCGATTAATCTTAGTGGATAGTTAAATTATATCTTGTTCAGAAAGCGTAAATGCTTAACTAACAGGGATTGGTTTTCATCATAATATATCGTAACAAAGATATGTGTTTTGTCCGTTTTAATAGGAAAAGAGTTTAATTATTTTTGTTATGAACTAGGTACTTACAGATATTTCGTGTTACATTTTAATTCTATATTATGAGGAAGGAGCTATTAAAAAAAGGTAATGAATTATTGTTATTAAAAATCATGCGATATTTTAATTTTTAACAGTTATTAATCAGCAGTAGTCATTTATTTCGCGCCAAAATTTAATTTTTGAAAATAAAATAGACAAAAGCTCAAAAGATACACCAGTCACTAAAATCGCTAAACATGAAAAAATAAATAAAATAAATGATCTTGAACAAAACACATTAAGTTACGAGTACATACCTACATAAGAGACATCGTTCTCATTAGCATAATCCTGAAAGTATTACACATTTAATATGAAATGACAAGAGCGTCGCTTAAAGCTAATTTAATCTACTTCTGAAAGGGAAACGCTATGTGAAATTAAAAACACAATTTGTGAAAAAAAAACGTATTTTTTTCTTATACTCGACGTTATTACATAATTATTCCAGGGTAGAGGACGATGAAAACCATTTTTCCAAAGCCATCCCCTGTTATCTCGAGGAGTCTTATTTTGGAATCGCTCTCAAGCAGTGTTTTCGTTTCGCGGTGTCAAAATTGTGATTGGAAGTAAAAAGCTCTTACGACGCATTTTATAGAATTTTACGTAAAATATTTCGTGAGAAAGGTCCGTGAATAGCTGAGTTTCAATTTTTTCAGACTTTTGCCTGTTTACCTGATCGATATTTTTGTTGTAATTCTGTTCTAATATCAGTAGAATTCAGGATACAAGAGTGTTTGACCGAGTATCTTCTACTAGAAATAACTTTTCAAAAATAGCAATTTTAGTAATAGGTCTGGTAACCTGGGTAAACACTGTAGTATCTTACGCAGTTGCTATACTTAGGGGCGACTTTGCAACGAAAACGTATAGTCTGATGTGCTGTCGATCTTACATTATGACTGTGTTTCGAAGGCTTCCAGAATAAGGCTTTAAAACGTCGTTTACATTATGAAAGCGAATGTGAAATCGTCATTTTTCCGCTCCGCATGTTTCACTTTCGAGATACACATTTTTTTCGCTCGTCTCTGTGAGTTTCATTAAATGCGGGCACCCTTAGCTGAAAGGTTTTTTAATCAGCTTTTCCAGTGGCCTTCTTACACAATGAAAGCATCAGTAAAGCCTTGTTCGCACCAGTCGACTAATTTAGTTGAGTAGCTCGCCTTTAGTAACTAAACTATTCGCTAACGACCAAAAACCGTTCGTACTTCGGTCGAGTACATCATCATCATTTCAGCCACAAGATGTCCACTGCTTAACATAGGCCTCCCCCAATGACTTCCACATCGCACGGTTGGTAGCGGCCTGCATTCAGCGCCTTCCTAATATCTTTCAGGTGACGACGGGGCGGGGGGTGCTAAGAATCCCCGGTCGAGTTTTCAAGTACAGTTTACTGGTAATTAGTAGTTTTTATATGAACTCAAGTATCGATTTAACCGCCCGATTCCGACTCGTTTAGCCGATGAACGAGTGAGAAGGGACGCGTGTGGGGTTGCTACTCGCCTGTCAAAATAGAACAAAATGGATTGGCTCGACTAAACGATTAAGGCCCGATTCGACCAAACTTTTATCCGAGAATAACTCCTGGTATAATTGGCACATTGACAGTTTCAGTATATGGGAAATATGTTAAAACTGACGATTTATTCTGAGATTAATAATTTACTCTTGTTTGGTCGAATCCACCGTTAGTAACATACTCGACAAATTTTTGGTGTTCGGTCGGACACGTTTAGCCATCTCGCCTAAAACTCTCGACCAGTGCGAACAAGGCTTTACGAAAATTCTAGTTGGTTTGTTTAAACCATAATGTTTGACGTTCAATTAGCCCTAATTTGTTTATTCTTTGTGGAAAATCTTAGAAAACTAATTGGAATGTACCCAAGATACAATGCAAGCTTTGTACGTTTGTTATTCTCTAATCAGTGGAGAAGTTGAAATTATGATTACGCAACAAAATCAAGTGTTTGGTAGTCGTCAAAAACCCTGATATTGTTATGGCATAATAAGAAAGTTTTTCGTAGCACATAAATAACCCCAAGTTGCTCTGGGTCCTCTTATAATGAAGTTAGGTATTATTAGTGCCACTGACAATGTGGGTGGATAACGAAACTAACCTCTCTTACTGCTCTCATATTTTCCAATTTATCCACTAAAACGATACGCTACCATGTGCGACAGCCTCAGATCATAGAAAGAGAATAGATATGAAGTCGCGCGTAACTACAACGAGAACCAGTGTCCCCACATTTCCCCCACCACAGCTCCCACACACACATTCAACTGTGTAAAAACAAAGCGACTGAGAGTCTACGACAACATGTGCAACCGGCTTAAAAGTGCTGTGATTGGCCATGATTGGCCAGAAGGCGTGCCTTATGGCCAATCAATGGCCGCGTGACGTGACGCACACTAAGAAAACGCTAGTGAGAGAACAAAGATAAAATGGAGTCGACAAGATATCGATACTTTAAATCGCTAGGGGCAAGGCTCGAAACTGGTTTCACAAAATGCTTATGTATGAAAACCTTTTTATTATTATACGTTATTATTAACTACTATCACGCATTTACTTTTTATTTATGGCGATCTGCGTACCGCATATGTTTATCAAAAATAATGCCTATATTAAGCTTTCAACTAGCTCTTATAGTAATTACATAGTTGACAGTTACTAATTACTTCTACTGTTATTATTTTTTTTGTAAAATCTTATAATCGCAAGTAACACATCATTTTTTTATTTAAAATTACAAAATAGAAAATTATAATTTACTTCTATTTATCGATAATAGGAAAACGCATTAGAACACGAGCACGGCACTATGTTACGACCGGCACATGCGGCCGTACTGTGTATTTTCACACGACAGTGGATATCGGAAGAAATTAAATACATTGCGCAGTAGTTGAGCATGACATAAAGTGGTTGCTAACTAAATCGTCAATGTACAAGTGTGTTAGAATTTTTATCACCACTGATTTCGATATCGCAGTAACTGTTACGGCACTGAATTCGTTCGTAAAAATGTTTAGTTTTTTTATTTATAAGCAAAATACCAATGGATTTGCAATACTTACATGTAGTAAATGACTCCATTGTTCCTGTAGTTCTTCGTTTCACTTGTTTTATTGCACGTAACGACGCATTATCCAAAATATCGGAGAACATTTCCTTAGTACGACTGAATCGCGATTAACCTAGCTACGCGGCCGATGTTCGTTTCTGGGCATATCGCGGAGACACGCGCCACGCCCCCGTTTCACATCTATTCCCTTCTATGATCTGAGGCGACAGCCTACAAATGTAACCGTAATTCGTTGATAACAATTTCTAGCAATCCTAGTAACCTGTTTACGAAAACGCAACATTTCAGAATCAACATGTGTTTAGTTCAGATATAATAAATTTCCGCGTTTATTTATGCCATTCTCTTGACATGCGTGTCTCGAACTGTGCGTGATGCGAATAACAAATTGTACTACAAATTCCGCTGATGCTCCTTAACTAGGTTTTACGCACTAGAATTACTATAGTATGAAGATTTTGTGTGTTGACTTTCTCTCCTTTCAAAGAGAAAAAAATGAGAACTACCATTCATCATCATCATTTCAGCCATAGGACGTTCACTGCTGAACATAGGCCTCCCCCAATGATTTCCACAATGGCCGGTTGGTGGCGGCTTTCATCCAGCGCCTTCCCGCTACCTTTATGAGGTCGTCGGTCCACCTTGTGGATTGACGTCCTACTCTTAACTCTACCATTATTGGTGGAATAAATTGAGCTGGCTAGTAAAAATTAAATTAGATTTGATGAGAGACTTTATAAAACAAGCGGGATATCGTGCTTTCTAGTGTTTTTTAGAAAAAAAAAAGTTTTAATTAAACGAAGATAGTTCGCGTTAGCAGTAAAATTTTATCTAACCATTATTCTGCTCTTACATTCTGCTCATGTTCTTTTTTTTTTCAAGTATAGTATTTTTCCTTCTTTCTTTCGTCTAATTCAGAGTTCTATAGTGTAGCGTTAACGAAAGTTGGTCATGAATGAACGTCTCGTGATTTCGTGGAGAAAATACAAAAATCTGTTTATTAGTATTGTTTACTGCTATCAATACTGCTACCAATCCATCACAGATTTGGACAATAAAGTGCCTTAACGAAGCAAAAAACTGTGTAAAATGGTTATTAAACTAAATCTATTATAAATATTTGTGAACGTTAGTTAAAGTAAATAGATATTTATTATTTATAGTTATTTTGTTTTCATTAGCGTGATTAAAGTGGCGCATTAGACAGTTCTAATTTCTTCAGTAATCGTTAAAATTGCCGCGTTTCATGTCCGATGTAATTGCGTGTGTTGTTTGGCGCATGCGTTTGATTCGAGTGGATCCATAATCGGAGCGGTTGCGCATCTTGTGATGTTTAAAATGTGAGATGAGACTGAGACGCACATTTTAAAGATAGATTCAATAAGGATTTTGCTAAAAATAAGATCGTCAGATATATTACATTATTACAATTAAAAAAGGAAAGACATTTGCTGTGCCATTAACATCGGCTCTTCAGAAAATCGCAGCTTGATAGGTTTAAAATGAATCAATGAAATTCGTCATTAGAAATTTTTGTCACAAAATAGAATCTCCATAATTCCAACTCCGTAAGAGTCACAATATTTAGCTTGATGTGCCGTCTTTGTAAATCGTTCCAGAATCGGAATATAAACGCTCCAAGCGAAAATTGAATCCGAAACATCCGACTTTGTATTCCAAAAGGCGGCCGTTAAATGAAACGAAAAGTATTATTACAGCTAATCCAGAAAAGAAATGTATCTTCCCTTTGTAACTTCAAACACCGGGGGAACAATTCCTTAAGAATTTTAATGTTTCTTTAACCCTCAAGGGTTTTATACTAATTCAGCACTCAAACAAGTTAATTATGAGGAAACAATTTTCCAAAGTCCCGATTCTCCCATAAAGCGGACATGAATGTTGCATGAGGGGTGAAAGGTTTACCCCATTGGAGACTGGAGAGTGCATTTCGTCGCCATACTGGTCCTTAGTTTCAATTTAGATTATCCTTGGCGCTTTTACAGTTTGTTTACTTTCAGACTACTTATCTAACGATTTTATAATAGCACAGCATAATAACTTTTCGACTCTTAGTTAGGTTAGCTTGTTGTGCTTTTGTACGCGTACAATATTCTATGATATTCAAGCGCAATACATAACAACCCCCTTTCTGGAATAATCTGATAATAATAGTACCGTAACATTATGAAACGACATAGCTGACAGCGTAAATATATCTTGTTAGTACTTAGTACTAAGTAGGTGGTATCAGCAGTCGCCCGGCCAGTGATGGTTTACTACTTTCAGACTTAACTTTTTTCAAACTGAACATCGTATAATCCCATTAGCACGTAAATACGCAGCTAAGTTTAATACTAGTGCACAGTTAATGCTAGGGTATATAGTACGCTTCAACCGACAATGGATTTGCATTATGCATCAAGTGGGCACCGTTTATGACAGTTTGTGTGGTCCAAGTCTGTAGATAGAGTTATTTTAATTTTAATTAAAGTTAACTTCAATCTACTATCAGGTCTTTGACAGTAAGGTTGACAGTAAGGTCAACCCAAAAATGGTTAGTATGAGCTCCTAACGTTCTATATCGTGATTCGTAGTCATAGGTATTTCTGTAACATTTGTGCAAGTCACAATCTCCTTTTGACTGAAAGGGATAAATGAATATAATATTCTGAAATACATCGTTAGTCGAGGGTGACGGAGTTTCTGAATTAATCTAACATCTTTTTAAAAAATTGACAATTTAAACTGTATGGCGCTTGTCTCCTTCATTAAGTGCAGTTTTCAAGTACCAGATAACAACTGTGCTACATGCTTCACCCTTTCACTGATAACTGTAAACTCGATTAGATTTCATATTATTATCGGACTATCCTCAATCAACACACTGAACTCTTTGTTAGCTATTAGTTATCTTATTTTTAACTAGTTCGCGATATAAAGTGCTGATGATTACTTCTCTAGTATAATTTTATTTATTTTATTTTATTTTATTTTATTCAAATAACAAACAGCTTACAAATATATAAATTGCATAATGTGTCCTGGTGTCAAATGTTTACTACACAACGAGGAAGCGCTTAGCCTGCATCTCACCTGATGGAAATTGATAGTCAGGCCGAGCTTCACCTGGAATCCTCAACCACAGAGGAATTGGCTATCTGCACTTGCACTATGTAATGTACCTGTGTGATAACAAAGCAAGAAGTGTGTTTTTTGAGCGGATGCCTCTATCTTGTAATGTTGCTAGGACTGAGGTTTTTGCATCTATGAATCTTCCTTTAGGACAGTGGTTCTTAACCTTTATGAGGGTCCATTTTACCAAATTACTGTCTTGTCAGGAACCACGTTTTTTTTTTTCAAAATCCTATGAAAGGGGAGGTCGATTTCTCGCCCACTCTGCGCCGTTTGGGTTGTGTTGACTCAACTCATCACGTCACGTCACTTGTTTATTACGATGTCTTCGTGGACCACTTGGAATGCCTCCAGGGACCACCAGTGGTCCGCGGACCACCGGTTAAGAACTACTGCTTTAGGACAAGCGACGCCTCCATTAAATGACCATCTTAAAATGACACTAAATAAGTAGTAATTTAGTCACAGCAATTTTTCTTCAATAGTATAAGTTCATAACTCGCATGTAGAAAGCGCCAGAAAATTGCTGCCATTCAAGAAAGTTTATATGCCGACGCAAGATAATGACATAATGATGTCATTGTATAAAAAGATATCTTATAAAACACACACGGGGACATTGTTTTCAGTTCTGAGAGTAGAACGACAGGTCTCTCTTTCTATGCGATTAAAATTTATAATTTAATAGAGAAAATGAACAGTCGACCGCAGTAAACCAGACATTGTTGTACCAAAATCGCATCTATTGCAACTGCATAAGGACTTCTTAGCTTGATGTGCAGAACGTGTCGGTATGATGTAGGAAGATGTGAGCATGTAGGTTACCGTGCATGTTTACACCCGGAACAAATGATCGAGTGTGAAGGAAAAGTATAAATAAATGTATAATAAATCAGGTTCAGGTTGCTTCGTTTAGTGGTAATTAGCTAAGCGAGAGGACGCTACTTCCATTCCCGAAGTATTGTAGTAAACCCGATTCTCCCGCATTCGTTCGTTTCAGCCAAATGACGTCCACTGCTGAACAAAGTCCTCCCCCAAGGATTTCCACAACGATCGGTCCTTCGCTGTCAGCATTCAGTTACTTCCCGTGACCTTCACTAGACGCTTCCCGCATATATGTATTTCCCAAATGTGTCATCAAAAGAAAAATAAATGAGAAATTAACTTCATAATATGCACTCAAATGCTTAGTGACAATGCCCTCTAGATGGATAATCTCAGATTGTTAAACCTTTTTAATTTGGCTTCGCCATGCGACTCCAATGATGAGCTTAATTACACCATCAGTTAATCTACTTTTAATATGTTGCCCGAACCCCGTGGGATGTTAACCCGTTACTTTGGAACAATGCAAGCGGTTTGCTGCAAATTGCTCCAATTTATGCCAGTCCATTGGGGTATTCTCACAATGTATGGGGAAATAGAAGGCTCACTCGTATTTTGCATTCTTCAGCTTATAGAAACTAGCATTCATTATAGACTTCTTTTTGGTATAGTTGCAAACCGACGAAGGTAAAGGTAGCAGGATGGCACTGGATGCAGGCCGCTGCTAACCGGTAATTGTGGAAGTCATTGGGGGAGGCCTATGTTCAGCAGTGGATGATGAAATGATGATGATGATGATGAGAGTTGCAAATGTTCCGGACATAATTTAGCTTGGACCACGAAATTGAGGCAAGGTAGGCTAGGCCAGGTGCTTTTGAAGAGATAGATAGAAGATTTTTTAAGCGATCCTTTTTCTTCGGTCCAGTGTAGTTGTTGAACATGATACCATCGCTAGAACCTAATACCATCTTGAAGTATAGGGATTATTTCAGAAAAATAGCGTCCTGTAACTCCTGTATTATAAGGTTGCCAAAATAGCACCTTTCACCTAAGGTGCTAATGTTTAGGCTTGCTGCTAAGCCAAGCCAACTATCTTTATTTCATGTTGTGGCACCGTAGAAAACTGTCGTGGACTTTAATAACAGTATAATTCAGAACTCATTTTCGTTTTACGACTGTGGAAATAGATATAGCACGTGTTCTGCCGAATGTTTCTGTTGATTAATATTCTGTAGCTAAGTTTGGTTTTTGTTTGTTTCAATATCTATCTATCATAGGATAAAATATATTCTTGCTTTGACTGTGGTAATTCTATCTTCCTTCGGTTTCTCTTTGCGCGACTTTGAAAAAGGTAGTTAGTGTAGGCAATGTTTTGTATTTTGTGTCTATTTTAAGTGACATTAGTCGTTAGGCTACGACTTTTGTACGTAATTACATCGTATATGTCACGAATGTTCTTATGTCTAGAATGGCAATTAGCGACTCCATGAATTTTCCCGTTTATACAGAATTTGCGTTTGGTAAGATTTCGACAAAGTACTTACCTACGCTTTGATTTTAACAACAAACAAATGGAATATACCTTAATTTAGCTAGCAAAGCTGATCAAGTATTTCCACGAAGTATTGACATAGGTATTGATGGACCGACCGAGAACACGATCAAAGCAAACTTCCAAATTAATGTTACTTCGAGTAAAGCGGATCGATGTTTTTGATCATAACTTTGTAGACTAGACTTAACGTATTTGCTACGTCAAATAACGTAACTTTTAATTTGGTACTTTTGTCTCAGAAAATAATCCGCAGTGTAATGGGGCTTGCCGAAGAAGAGCTGAGTTAGTTTAACTTCGCTCGCTTAGTATCTGGTCCGTGAATCCCACTGGACATGGGTCACTCTGAAAACTAGCGTCGTGCTCGTGACCTTTCTCACCGTGGGTCACGGCATATGCTGCGTAGGGTCCTATTGCAATGGGCATCGCTATTGCCACAGGGTGGCACAGCTCAGTTCTCTTTCTTTGTAATGTTTATGTCCAATCTTTGTCTTTTTTTCTACTCATATCCTTTTAGTCCTTGTGTGATGTTCATCGCAGTAAATGTTTCTTTCCTACTTTCTTTCTTTCTTTCATAGCTGATGCAGTTTTCTATAGTTGTGTGCAAGCTATGTGCTATGCGAGCTAAGCTGAAGTAACTTAGCTCTTCTGTAATCCGCATAAACCTTTTCGCGTCATTAGCATTCTACCCGCGTCTCGTTAGTTCCTTCACCCCCATCGTGAGCTCGGTAACGTGTCGGCGCCCCCCAAGTGGGTCGAGTGGGGTTCGTCAGCTGATCGCATAGCCTTTGTGGGTCATCCTAAATTAGAATCGCTTTTGCTGCAGTAGGTTGCGTTTTGTGAACGAAAAGTATTTTTAGCGCTTTCACTCATTAAAAAAGTTTACTATTTATAGGCGAAAAATTTAATTTGAAATAAGTAATGTATTTTCTATTTTTCAATAATACGTTACTAGTTAGTGTTTAAAAATAACGAAACACTGTTACAGTTTTGTAATTAAAATAAATTAATTATAACTTAAAAGTCTTAATAGGAGGGAAAGTTACTGTTTTCACAGTTTCGCTTTCTGTAATGTCCACAATTTTATGTGACAATTATAATACAGTAAATGATGATAACCAATGATCAGTAAATGAAAGAAACTTACAAAGGTGACAGTTTCTTTCGCAACTTCTCAGCACGAATCGATTTGTTGTCCCGAAGTGGTGGTGGCAGGGCAAGCTATTATTGGGCCTGAAAAGAATCTACATACTAATAAAGAATTTGAATTATCTCTCGAGTGTTTACATCTGCGAGATTTTCACGTCCATCGCTTATCAAAATCAGATGTATTAATCCATAAAAACGGGTCATATACCTCCTCGAATCCCGAAAATAACTAACGTTACGTAAGTTTGTTAGAGCCCCGAATTAAACCGGCTAAACAGGCGATTGGCACGGCTCAGCTGGTTGTTTCGCGCACGTCCAAACAAATCCGACGATGGCTACAATTCCGAAGTTTGTTCAGGGATGTCACGGAAATAACGGTTTTATGTTAGCTAGGTTAATGGACAGTTTGGAGTGTATGCTTAAGATAAGAATATACAGCCAAATACGACCAGCTTTAGTAGACAACGTCAATGAGGTCCATTCTTCTCACTCCTGTACAGCAAGAAAGATTTGTCCTTTACCACTTATGTCTTAGTACACCCTCAGTTCCCTAATCTAGTATTTAGTAGACAACGTCAATGAGGTCCATTCTTCTCACTCTTGTGCAGCAAGAAAGATTTATCCTTTACCACTTATGTCTTAGTACACCCTCAGTTCCCTAATCTAGTTTGTCCGCCAATAAAACCCAACCAGTGAAGGTTGAATTGATCCCGGGGAAAGTTAAACTGTCATTGGACTTCGGAATTAATTAGAGGAATAGGAGTCCTTAGTTAAGCCCTCAGATCATAGAAAGAGAATAGATATGAAGTCGCGCGTAACTACAACGAGAACCAGTGTCCCCACATTTCCCCCACCACAGCTCCCCCCCACACATTCAACTGTGTAAAAACAAAGCGACTGAGAGTCTACGACAACATGTGCAACCGGCTTAAAAGTGCTGTGATTGGCCAGAAGGCATGCCTTATGGCCAATCAATGGCCGCGTGACGTGACGCACACTTAGAAAACGCTAGTGAGAGAACAAAGATAAAATGGAGTCGACAAGATATCGATACTTTAAATCGCTAGGGGCAAGGCTCGAAACTGATTTCACAAAATGCTTATGTATGAAAACCTTTTTATTATTATACGTTATTATTAACTACTATCACGCATTTACTTTTTAATTATGGCGATCTGCGTACCGCATATGTTTATCAAAAATAATGCCTATATTAGGCTTTCAACTAGCTCTTATAGTAATTACATAGTTGACAGTTACTAATTACTTCTACTGTTATTTTTTTTTTGTAAAATCTTATAATCGCAAGTAACACATCATTTTTTTATTTAAAATTACAAAATAGAAAATTATAATTTACTTCTATTTATCGATAATAGGAAACCGCATTAGAACACGAGCACGGCACTATGTTACGACCGGCACATGCGGCCGTACTGTGTATTTTCACACGACAGTGGATATCGGAAGAAATTAAATACATTGCGCAGTAGTTGAGCATGACATAAAGTGGTTGCTAACTAAATCGTCAATGTACAAGCGTGTTAGAATTTTTATCACCACTGATTTCGATATCGCAGTAACTGTTACGGCACTGAATTCGTTCGTAAAAATATTTAGTTTTTTTTATTTATAAGCAAAATACCAATGGATTTGCAATACTTACATGTAGTAAATGACTCCATTGTTCCTGTAGTTCTTCGTTTCACTTGTTTTATTGCACGTAACGACGCATTATCCAAAATATCGGAGAACATTTCCTTAGTACGACTGAATCGCGACTAACCTAGCTACGCGGCCGATGTTCGTTTCTGGGCATATCGCGGAGACACGCGCCACGCCCCCGTTTCACATCTATTCCCTTCTATGATCTGAGGTTAAGCCTGATGTGCTGTCATCTGTATATTTGTAGAAGTTGACTTTACGGTGTTAGAAATATTTTAGATTTATTTTTTTTATTTCATCTACCTACTCATACACTTCAAACCACTTCCCATAAGTACTAAATTTATGCTTCATCTCTTAACTAGCAACCCTGCATTCGTCAGATTTGGAAAGCAAACTAACACATCATCGACGAATACACAAACTGACTGGATTATTCGCCATTTGTCCAGGACAAACACATCAGCTTTACTCAAAATGAAAGCATTCGAGTCAGAGAAATCGACAAATCTGTTAAATCAATAGTTTTATCCGTGATCCAGTAGTTTAGAGAGTTGGATTTTCTGGGTTGAGAGGTTTTGATACGATTCTCAGATGGCGATAAGATTGAATCGATTTGAAGGTCCGAAAAGAAGTAAGGTTTCGATTGAATCATCATGCAAGACACCTACGGTTGACAATGCCTGGTTGTACTCTGTTTATAATCGACTTGGATAGATAAGCTTCGAAAAAATTTATTCTGCTGTAATAATTAGTGTCACATTTGATTTTGTACATAGGCAATCTGAACTGAAGACGAATACGATCTTTGTGACATTTGAAAGAAAAATGTTTAATGTAGAAGTGTTTTTGCAAATCTGGTCTTAACACCCGTACACTAGTTTGTATGCCTTAAAGCGACACAATTAAAACTTAACGCAACAAAAGCGTAATAACAATTCATGCAGCCATCATATCGCACCTGGGCCGGCGCTTACATCCGGTAGACAGCTATTAGACACGCTGCGAGAAGCACAGTAACTTGCAGGGGTTATTGACAGTACATAAGTAACACATGTAATTTGCTAGACGCCTGGTATAAGAAAAGGTTAAGTTTGATGGAGATGTGAAGGTCTTTGCTTGAACGCGCTAATCTCAGGAACTACTGGTCCGATTTTAAAAAATATTTTTGTTTTGGATAGCCTATTTATTATCGAGCAAGTATTTAGGTAATTTAACAACACATCACCTTACAGTCAGTAGAGAAAGGAAAATGTTGCAAAAACGGGAAATATTATTAAAGCTATTTTGATGCATACGAAGTCACGAGCACACTAGTAACGCATTGTCCATGGTAAGGGAAAAATATTTAGTAATTCACGAAGTAAAAAATTCTGGGTAGTGATTGAAGTCAGGAAAAAACAAAGCATCCCATCAAAAACAATACTTGTCAAAAAAACCAAGTCTCGCAACTCAGTTGTTCTACGGTAAAAAGTTGTGAGATCCATGTAATACCAAGTCCAGGCCAGGAAATCTTTAACGTTTTACATAAATTATTGACTTGGCCATCGCACTAAATAATTTAATTTACACGTGTTTTCATGCGATGGCCAAGTCAATATATTTATGTAAAACGTTAAAGATTTCCTGGCCTGGACTTGGTATTACATGGATCTCACAACTTTTTACCGTAGAACAACTGAGTTGCGAGACTTGGTTTTTTTGACAAGTATTGTTTTTGATGGGATCTCATTTCTTTTTGTATTTTGTAGACAGCAGTTATGTATCTAGAAAACTGGACCGAAATTGAAAAATTTTACTCGACTTGGCGGTTGCACTACCGTGCCCCCAAATATTTTAGTTTTTCCTTGATTCATACACCAAACACTACTTATATTCCAAATTTGAAGCTTCTAGGTCTGCTAGAAGTGCCTTAGAGTTTTGATGATCGGTGAGTCAGTGAGTGAGTCAGTGAGTCAGTGAGTCAGTCAGTGAGTGACAAAATTAAGTAACTTTGACCCGTTATAATTCTTAAACTACTGGTTCAAATTGAATGAAATTTTAAATATACCGTGTCTTTACAATGCCTGCATAGCTAATGAAAATTCAGCCTTCTAGTTTTATCCACAACGAAGTTACAGGCGGTCGAAAATGGCCTGAATTGCTTCGAGAAAAGGATGGTACGGCCGTGCCGCTTTTTTGCTCGACTTGGTGGGGGCACTGCCGTGCCCCCAGATAAGTGCGACATAATAATATTGGAGAATTAAAAGCAGCTTTGTTGCTGAGCAAGTACTCAATCGCTTTCAATGAAAAATATCTCATTCAGAAGTAACAAAGTAACTGCACATAATCTTATGAGAAGTAACATTGTTGAAACCCCATGCTTTTTCGTCCATAAAGCTCTATCCCACAAAACCACAAATCAATTAGTATAATCGAATCGAACAGACAGGACTAATCCGACATGTTGAGTCGAGAGCGCATCCTCAAATTAGATTGGCTTAGTTAGTGCGTAACCGCCGACGATATCCCAAGTAGCATTTTACTCCATTTAAGAGTTCACATTTAGTTCCAATGTGTACTTAAAGCATTAGTACAGTTCACTCGTGATGTATAAGCTGTATTATTGCAATTAATTACACCTATACCTGTCTAAGGGACTTATAGGAATGTAGACTAGTGTAGAGTTATACTTTTATACGATTGTTGGTGTTATAATACTCTAACAACTATCCTTTAGTCAGCCATCTGACTAAGAGCATTATAGGAGGGTAGAGATACGGCAACCGCTGTTTAACGGCCTACTTGTACGATGTTATAGAGCTAGCATTTTAATAGAACACACGTGGTCATTTATAAAGCCAAAGGCTGTTATGTTTACTTGTTTTAGACTGTTATACAGCTAGTAGCTGTAGTAGGACTTGTTTGTGATAATTAAAATAACCTTTTTTTACTATCTGTACAAAAGTGTTTCAATGGTTCGCATGTACACTGTAGGCTGTTAAAAGGACTATATGTGTTGTCCATTAACATCAATAGCAGTTTATTTGTCCACAAGTACTACTCTTATTTGCTTTAAGCTGAACACGAATGTGAATGTGATATTCTATTACACATTTCCCCAAGCCTGTTTTTAGTTGTTCATGGTGGTTCTGTACATGATGCAGAGGAAAATATTATGCCTGAACCTGAAATTTCCCTTCAAAATATACCAGATATCAGAGTGTGATGATTGCAGTTCTTGTGATAGTGAATACCATTTTGATTTGGACAATTATTTAACCTTTCGAAAAAAAAAATAAGAACATGGGCTATTGAAAATCGTATTCCTCATTCCGCTTTGAATAAATTGTCAAGCATAATAAACGAATTTAAACCGGGAACACTACCGTCTGATGCTTTAGGTATTCATACTTGACTATTAGTACCTGGGCTAGGCGATTTAACGGACATTAATAATTTTTATTGCGGATCTCTAAAATTTCAGTATTTGAAAGAATTAAAGATACACAATTGACCTGAACTAGGTACATCTTAAAGCTGTACATAAGTTCACATTAGAATAAATTTATAGACATTAGCGCTGTAGTGGTACAAATGTGGAACTTAATATAGATAACAGCATTCTAACAGAACACATGTGAACCTAATATACGCTCACCGCATTAAATTGGAGTTATAACAGTTCACATAGCCGTATTTCATTTCCACCATTTTGTTCTACATAACCTAAAATATTTACCAAATAAATCTCCAAAATTAATGCAGATTTATCACAAAATTCGCAGATAGAGCGATTGAGTTTTGGTTTCATGTTATAATTAATTACCGTAATATAATTATAATGCCAATCCGATATCAAAAACTGAAAATTGTAGATTTCCTCTCAGGCAGTTTTAAATATTTTAAAATGAATATCGCGTTTTTACAGAGGCGCGTAAATATTTTAGCTGTAAATATGTATACATTTCACGATAAAGTTGCATTCCCAATGGCATTAACATTATTAAGTATTTAAAACCCGTGTTATTATTTGCATAAATGATTATCCGCCTGTAAGGTTTATTTGAATATTATAATAATATTTAGAATATTTTAAAATATAATAAGAGTTTTTCTTGACTAGTTTTAAAATTAGTAACTTTAAAATATAATATCATTCTTTTAAATTCAAAATTAACACTTGTAAATTATATACAAATCCTTATTTAAATTATACAATAACTATAAAGCAATAAATACATTAAAGTAAAATAAATCGCCAAACGGAAATCAAATTAGTTGTGCGACACTAGCGCCGCCATCTTGACAAAACTGGGAGACTTGGCTGTTTGGCTCATTCTGTATCGAGCTCTTGAACTGTGCAGTAGTGCCTAGTAAAAGTGTAAAGTATTGTGTGAATACTGGAAATAAAAAGTGTTACAACAAGTTGGTGTAAATTATTCTCCTGAAGCAGCATCTTCTTACAAGTCAGAAGTGGGATGCAACGCCACATGCCATAGCGCGTAAGTACTCGCCCATAATTCATATTAATATCATTAGTTTTAAAGAAAGCTTTGAGAGTAAGAAATGCTGGGTATTGTTGTTTAATTTTATTCATATTACGAAAAATGCTACTGCCTCATTTACACGTAGCGAAACGCATTTCTGGTTATTGCACAACCGAGTGTTTATCGTAGATTTTATACATGCTTATAAACTTATAAGCTTACCAAATTTCTAAAATACCAACTACCAGGAACCTAGAAGGGTTTTAATTACACCCACATTTTTTTTTATTTATTTTTTTTACTTTGCAAAGCATAAACTTATTATTTCTATTTTTAAGTCGTACTTTTAAATAAACAACGAGTAAGTAGTAATAACAATAAGATCAACGAAGTTATGTGTCTCCAATTATGCTGTGTAGCACATATTATTACTATAATAACATTTATATTTCTATAAATACAAGAACTTCTTTTGTTTGTCGTTGTGATTTAACCTTCGTGATTACATCCAGACAAGTGTGTAGTGATATATATTAACGGGAACGTAATTAAAAATATTATCAATTTGGGAGATGATATTATGTAGTTTCGTTCCCGTATTCGGATGGTTATATTATAACCCTTACTAATCATCTAAATTTGTTTTTACGAGGTGTCACTATGGATGAGCAACCCGAAAGTCATGAAGGCGGACGAAAATTAGCTACTCCAGAGCGTAGCCCGCCTCCATGCGACATGGACAGCCCAAGCCGTGGCCGCCCTCGAAGTCGTCAAAGTAGAGAGCCGCCGGGGCGCAAGCGTAGCAGCGCTTCTCAGCGGCCTCGTAGTGGCGGTCGCACGCGCAGCCGCACACGCAACCGGACGGGGACGCGCAGTCGTAGCCGTCACTTGCGTAGACGGGAACAAGAATTGGAGCTGGAACGAAGACGAATTTCTCGCCTGGAGCGGGAATTACAGAGGGACCGCGACGGGAGCCGCAGCCTCCATGAGGGCAGCCGCAGCCGCCGCGAGGGCAGCCGCAGCCGCCGCGAGGGCAGCCGCAGCCGCCGCGAGGGCAGCCGCAGCCGCCGCGAGGGCAGCCGCAGCCGCCGCGAGGGCAGCCGCAGCCGCCGTGAGCGCAGTCGCAGCCGCCGCGAGAGCAGCCGCGGGCGCAGACGAAGCAGCCGACAAGAGGGTCAGCGCTACGAGCAACGCAGCCCTCTGCTGCCGTTGAAGACCAACACCAGCCAGCACGACGAGTGCGCCGGCGCGAACCAGCCTCCACAAAGAGTACGTAGCCCTACTTTTACTACTAAAGACGTTTGTAATCTTTTGCAATCTCTCAAAAGTGGCTTGTCGTCCCAACCGCCATCACAGAGTGCACAATCAACTTATAGAGGTCTAGATTCTCAAAATATAGTTCCAAATTTTGACCCTGCAACTAAAAATCAACGAGTAGACGTCTGGCTGAAAAAGGTCAACGAATGTGCCTCTGTGTACGGGTGGGACGAAAGGACCACCGTACATTTCGCCATGCAGAAGCTACAAGGACTGGCCAAAATATGGTACGAAAGTCTTAATTCTATTTTATATTCGTGGACTCAATGGCAGGAGAAACTTATTAGTGCCTTTCCTTGCGAACAAAATTATGGCCAGTCCTTGGAGGACATGTTGAAGCGGCGAAGTAGATTTGGGGAACCAATTGAGATTTACTTTTACGAAAAACTTGCTCTGCTAAATCAATGCGATATCCAAGGCAAACGTGCCGTAGATTGTATCATCCATGGCATAAGTGATAGAACTGTTAAGTCTAGTGCTCTCGCTCTGAGATGCTCCGAACCAGATCAGTTACTCCAATTTCTGTTGAGTAGCAAGGAGGCCATGACGTCTCATTCTCATACTAATGTACCATACAGGAATAAGAGCAATATGACTACGGTAGATGGTAATCATAATAATAAGACAGTAGTGAAACCAGTATCCGGTACTATCTATTGTTTTAACTGTAAAGATAAAGGACATGCATTTACTCAGTGCCCTAAGCCTCTACTAAAGTGTAAACGTTGCAATAAGATAGGACACACAATTGAGAATTGTTTCGCTAAAGACAAAACCACAAACATAGACACGGTTCAGAAAACTATGTGCATTTCCAGCTCGAATCAAAATTCAAAGTTTATTAAGCAGGTCTTAGTTAACGGTGTACATTTAGATGCATTTGTGGATCTTGGCAGTGAAGTCACACTAATTAGGGAATCTACTATGAAGGAACTCAAGGTAGTTCATGACGAACAGCCGACAATGATGAGGGGATTTGGTAACAGCTTAGTCCAGTCGCTAGGAACAGTCAAATTAAATATCACAATCGACAAAGTCCCGGCTACGGTAGCCTGTAGAGTAGTTGAAGATAATTTACTTGAAAAGCCAATGCTGGTTGGCCAATCTTTTTCCGAGCAGTCGCATATTGTGATTTACAAAGATGCAACCAAGTTACAGTTTCTCACGCTTAATACTGTTATGCCTGTTGATGGCTTGGACCACGAAAACGATGAGCCTATATCTAGAGTTAGGATTAGTAAACATATTAAGCTTTACGGAACTGCTAGCATCAAGGCTAAAACTGAACCTATTTTCACGGGAGATATTTTCCTAAATACAGGTATTGTAGGAAAACCGAACGCTCAATATATTGTTTCGGGAGGAGTTTACCACGTAGAAAATGGTAACATATTTGTGACTATAACACCTTGCTCAATACCTTGTTGTCTATTAGAAAATTCGATATTTTCTCGCGCTGAAAGAGTAGAAGTAGTGAATCGTATAGCTGCATCAATGACGAACAATAGCGTCTCAAGTGCACCCTGCGCTCCAATAAATAAAGAGCGAGTAATATTAGGGGATGGTGTGTCACAACAGGACAAAGCTAGGCTTTTTGACCTTCTTGACAATTACAAGAATTGTTTTGCAGATGATTTGGCTAGTCTAGGTTGCACGAACACCACAGAAATGAATATTGAGTTAAACAGCCAGCGACCTGTTGTGTACAGACCATATAGATTGTCACATCATGAACGTGATAAGGTGCGTGAAATGGTGGGAGACATGTTAGATGCCGGGGTTATTAGGGAATCTGTGTCTAGTTATGCGAGTCCCATAATTTTGGTAAAAAAAAAGGATGGTAGTGCAAGAATGTGTGTTGATTATAGAATGCTAAATTCCATCACGGTTAAGGAGCGGTATCCTATGCCTTTGATAGAGGACGAAATAGCTAGGTTGTCAGGTCAGGCATGGTTCATCACTCTTGATTTAATGTCTGGCTACTATCAGGTGCCAATTTCCGAACAATCCAAACACCTAACAGCTTTTGTCACGCCTGACGGCCAATACGAATTTAATCGTATGCCGTTTGGCCTGGCAAACGCACCAGCAGTGTTCCAGAGAATGATGAATCATGTTCTGGGCCCCATGCGTTTCGACAAAGCTACAGTTTACATAGATGATTTGTTAATATTTGGCAGGACTTCTGATGAATGTCTTAATCGTCTAGAAGAAGTGTTGCAACTCCTTGATAAAGCCAACCTAAAATTAAACTTATCTAAATGCAGTTTTCTAATGAATCAGATCGATTACTTGGGGTATGAGATCAGCTCTGAAGGAATGAGACCCGGTGAGGCGAAAATTAAATCTGTTATTGGATTTCCTCGACCAGAAAATGTACACGGGGTACGTCAGTTTCTCGGGTTGGTCAGCTATTTTAGGAAATTTATTTATGGATTTGCGGTAATTGCGTTTCCCCTAACTAAACTTCTTAAAAAAGAGGCAAAGTGGGAGTGGACTGAAGCTCAAGAGAATGCTTTTAACTCTTTGAAAGCAAGACTGACAGATAGGCCTATTCTGGCTATATTTGATCCCTTAGCAGAAACGGAGCTTCATACTGATGCTAGTAGGGTAGGTGTAGGTGGTATTCTGCTACAAAGATCTCATGATAGCGAAGCGTTCAGGGCCGTGGCTTATTACAGTCGGCAAACAACACCTGAAGAGAAAAATTTCCACTCTTATGAGCTGGAAACTTTGGCCGTTGTTAGCTCTCTGAAAAAGTTTAGGGTTTTTCTATTAGGTAAATCCTTTAAGGTGGTAACCGACTGTAGTGCGCTACGATCAACCTTCCAGAAGCGTGATTTAGTGCCAAGAATAGCTCGATGGTGGTTAGCTCTGCAAGAATTTGATTGTTCGATAGAGTACAGGGCAGGCAATAAAATGTCACATGTAGACGCGCTTTCAAGGAATCCGGTTGATAGTTCAGAAAATCTAGACCCGGAACCGTTTCCGGCAGTGATGGCAATTAGTGACCAGGACTGGCTCTTAACCCTGCAGTTAGGAGATTCAGAGTTGCAAAGGGTGCGGGACATCCTTCGTAGTAGGGTGGACGAAAAAGGACTTGAGTATATTAAGGACAATTATATTATTCATGATAACAAATTGTTTAGATATTTGAACGGTGACAAAAGTGATATTCGGTGGGTGGTTCCTAAGGGCGCAAGATGGCAGTTGTGCAAAATGAACCATGACGATATAGGTCATGTTGGTTATGAAAAGACCTTAGATCGGATAAAGAGCAAGTATTGGTTCTCAAAAATGGCTCGTTTCGTCAAGAAATATGTCAGCTCATGTATAGAGTGCGCATACGCTAAAAAGTGTGTGAACTCACGAGAAGGTCTATTACACCCTATTGACAAAGTTGCAAAACCCTTCCACACTTTGCACATCGACCATCTTGGGCCCTTTGTGAAGTCGAAACGGGGTTACACCCACTTATTAGTCATTGTAGATTCATTTACAAAATTTGCTTTTATAAAGCCCGTTAGGAATACTAACACCCAAAATGTCCTTAGAGTTTTAGAGGATATTTTTGATACCTTTCGAACACCAGAACGCCTAGTGAGTGATCGGGGTAGTAGTTTCACATCTCATGCATTTAAGAAATTTTGTCTCGATAGAGGGGTTAAGCATGTTTTAAATGCGGTAGCGTCCCCCCGATCCAATGGACAGGTAGAACGCTACAATCGGACAATTTTAGACTCATTGACTGCACAGAATTTAAAATCTGACGAAAAAGATTGGGATAACAAGTTAGGTCGGATACAGTGGGGACTAAACAACACAATACAAAAAACCACTGGTAGAGCTCCAGCTGAGGTGTTGTTTGGAATGTCAATGTCTAGTGAATTGAATCCCATTCTTAATGAGATATCCGATGAAACTCGCGAGGCAGTGGATTTAGGCGTATTGCGTAGTGAGGTTAAAGAAAAGATTGATAAGGCACAGGCGAATCAAAAAAAGTATTATGATAAGGACAGACGGCCAGCGCGTTTATATAAAAAAGGGGACTTAGTTAAAATAACCAAAACCGCTTTTAACAACCACGGAAAAAGTTCAAAGCTCATGCCTGTTTATGAAGGGCCGTATCGTGTAGCAAAAGTTTTGGGCAATGACCGGTATAAGCTAGCGCCAATACCGGGATTTGAAGGTATGCGGAACAAACGCAAAACAACTGTTGCCTCTGATAGGATGAAGCCGTGGATACATATATCTGCGTTAGAAATAGAAGAAAATAGTGATGATGAAAATGAGGTAGGTAACGTTAATGAAAATGAGATAGGTAGCGTTAATGGAAATGAAATGAACACCAGTTTTAATGATAATGAATTACCCGATTAATTTAACAACTTACTTATACATTTTTACGAAAATTATTAATATTATAATCATCTTGAAATTTGAGTGATCAATTGGTTTACTAAATTTATGAATTGCTTTACTTATTTTATTTTAGTTTATGATGATGTTAATTATTACTTATTTTTAGTCTTATATAATAAAATAAGGGTAAGCCTTTGAAGTGAATTTTTCAAAGCATATTGTAAATTAAGTCCTTGGAGTGAATTTTTCAAGGCATTTGTATAGCTAAGTAAGTCCTTNCATATTGAAATTTGAGGTATCAATTGGTTTACTAAATTTATGAATTGCTTTACTTATTTTATTTTAGTTTATGATGATGTTAATTATTACTTATTTTTAGTCTTATATAATAATAAGGGTAAGCCTTTGAAGTGAATTTTTCAAAGCATATTGTAAATTAAGTCCTTGGAGTGAATTTTTCAAGGCATTAATGTAACTATAAGTCCTTGGAGTGAATTTTTCAAGGCATTCATATTAATTGAGTAACCCCTTGGAGTGAATTTTCCTTTTCCAAGCTATGATTTTATTGAATTAGCTTCAGAAAGTATTTTGGAGGTATTGATTTGAGCCCGGAGTGAACTTTTCGAGGCAAATTAATATGTATCATTAGTTTTGTATTATTTCGTAAATTAAGGTCGTATATACAATTAACTTTATCACATTATTATTATGCTAATAATATGTTCCATGATTTTGCATTTAATATTTATTATAACATACGAACATAATAATTGAGTGATACGTTAATTGTATTTAGACCCTATTATTGTAGATAAGTAAACAATAATAAATTAGTGTAATGTTTAATGTTTTTTTTTAATGTATAATACTTAGTAAAGCCATGTTGTTAATTATACAGAAGTTCCAATCAGCCAAGTGTAAGGTTTCACCAGATGCGTGTATGGGGACCACACACGATATCAGGATGGTCGAGTGTAAGGTTTATTTGAATATTATAATAATATTTAGAATATTTTAAAATATAATAAGAGTTTTTCTTGACTAGTTTTAAAATTAGTAACTTTAAAATATAATATCATTCTTTTAAATTCAAAATTAACACTTGTAAATTATATACAAATCCTTATTTAAATTATACAATAACTATAAAGCAATAAATACATTAAAGTAAAATAAATCGCCAAACGGAAATCAAATTAGTTGTGCGACACTAGCGCCGCCATCTTGACAAAACTGGGAGACTTGGCTGTTTGGCTCATTCTGTATCGAGCTCTTGAACTGTGCAGTAGTGCCTAGTAAAAGTGTAAAGTATTGTGTGAATACTGGAAATAAAAAGTGTTACAACAAGTTGGTGTAAATTATTCTCCTGAAGCAGCATCTTCTTACCCGCCCGAGTTGTTTCCCTCTTGGCACTCACGTACAAATACCAAACTAATATTAAAATGTGGAAATAATTTAAGACACACGTGAACTTTAGGTAGCATTGGCGTACTTTTATCGAACTTTATAACTTTGAAAGCTGTGCATTTAGCCACTTGTTACTCTTTATTACACTCACGTACGTTGTATGGTTCACACTGCGTCCCATATAGTGCCGTAAGTCAGCCTTAAGTCCGATGTTACTACTTAAACTGCTATTATAATGCTATTATACTGCTAATGTACAGCCATAGTGAACTTAAGGCTGTCTAATTTGTGCCCAAACTGGTTCTATAAAAGCATTATAGCAAGCTATACAGCTCGTATACAGCTGACATACACAGCTTGTGGAGTACATGTGAACGACTAGTCAACTCTTAAATGGAGTAAAATGCTACTTGGGATGTCTGCGTTTGACTCGATTGTTTGATCGATGTCCACAGAGAGCTTTGGGATTTATTTGATATTCCATAATGTAAAGATTTTACGAACATAGGAAGGTTGTTACCTGATGTTAACTTAAATTCTTGGGTGGTAAAAACATACTGCTTAGCAAGTGCCATTTCATGAAAAAGACAGGTCATAAATTGTACGGTAAGACAAAACTAAGAAGCGTTTTCAGTCCGTAGCAGTTCGCATTCTCAATACATATTATTCTGATTGCAAATACTTTTTGCAGGAAAGTATTCATATTAATTTATTCCTTCACAAGTATTTTCGACAGTTCAAAGTACATACCTAAACAATTATCAAATTAATAATGAAAATACAAATTAGTAACATCCGCGACGTCATCAAATGCATCACATACAAAACTTTTCGCCGCTATTTGAGGGACAATAGGCAAGGTAAATTGAATTGGTAATGTTAGAGCAATTCTGTGCCCTATTCGCAAGTAAAAAATAACTTTAGGACATCCAGTGCATTCGAGTCCGTAACTCAACTAACTACATAAAATACTATTCTATTTTGCGAAAACAATTTTTCGTGCGCAATTGGCTCTAATGAAAAACATGGTATTCAATTAAAATGCAAATAGGATAAATGTAGATAAGTAACTAGTTTTAGTTTTCCACGCTATTTTCACCGAGCACAAAACTTGCACAGCTAATTCTAAAAACAACTACAAAACCTATTATAACAACGGAACAGAACTGTCGAGTCCAATTTAGCAAAGCTAGTAGTTTCCACAATGTATGTATGGTACCCTGAATTTAACCGCTTATCGGGCATAGTAAGTTCTTCACTATTTTTGCACCCTAACCCAATTGAATAAGATTCAAAATATTGTGGGAATTGTATTCCCATTGCTTTATTAAGGCTATGTCAGCAAAGTTTGATATCTTCGTTCGAATGTTAGAAATCCAATAGCTTTAGTAGATAAGCGACCCATTCCAAGTCGCCGTGGGAAGCTCTGTGGGCATTCGGTTACATAAGTATTAGACCAAAGACCCTGTTCGTGAATCGATGACACGTGAAATGCTTTCATTCTGTATCTAGGTAGAAAAGGTAACTTGTGTGACATTACAGATTGTGAATGGCAGAATTACAAATTGTGGTAATGACATAATCTTTGCATACATTTTAAAATGTTCTGGCTCTATGATCTGACGATTAAACCATCGGCTGATGAAAAGATGTAGCCTGCGCGGGCTTTTCATCTCTATTTCATTCATTTGAAACTGATACGATGTATGACTTATTTGACTTAAGGTCCTATATGTCCCCTAGATGGGGCAGAGGGCGTCCACAACAGTCCTCCGTCGCGTTCGGTCTTGAGCCTCGCGTCACGTTGTACGATCTATGATGTAGTGCAAATAAGTGTTTAGGAGACGTCTATTTAGAAATACTCTGAGACGTCTTTATCCCACAAGACCTAAAATATCTTAAAACAGGGTAAAGCCACGTCCTCACTGAATAATCCATAATTCCAGATACAGTCTTAAAAATTCCACGTAACTTCTATCGCTGATTGTAAAATACTGCCCTAAAACATTTGTCGTTCACGACATTTGGCCAGATTGATAGTGGCAGATCAATTCAACCGAACACAATACGTAACAATCAACACAACTTCCAATAATTAGAAGCGAATGCTTTGTTAATAATTTCTAAATCCCCCTTTGAAATTACTCCCCAAAGGGTGGTCGACAATGGCAATCAGTTGACATTATTGGTTTTAACTTTTACAATAAAGGGCCTAAATGTACTTTTGTACGATTATTCGGTAGTTTAATTTTATGTTAACCCAAACCCCTAGCGACTCGAAGCGTTGGTTCATTTGTGAATGGTGTCTGCATACTCTCAAGTATACTTGTAGGCCCTTTACATAAGAGAGCAACTCTTTAGAGCTAGGATAATCTGCAGTCTGCGCTCTTTCAAGTGATTCGCTCTTTGCCAGTACAGAAAGATAAGTACTCGTACGTACTAAGAAAGGAGAGAAAGATCTGGTTTTGTGGTGGCAGAGGCTTCATATTCAAACATCTTGTTTCTGATATAATGCTCTGTTTCAGTAACTGGTTGAATTCGAACATCTATTGTTTAAAAGCCTAAGGGTGGGTTGCACCATCTTACTTTGACAAACGTCAAAAATCTGTCAAATTCCATACAAAAACACCGGTTATCGTCATAGTTACTGTCAAAGTTAGGTGGTGCAACTCGGCCTTAATATCGAGTCAAATCAGCACATCACCAGTTGACAGGTGAAAATATAATAAACGCGTAAATTATGAACAAAAAATGCCGCTCTCTACTTCCTTTCGAAGTAATAATTGAAAGTCTAATCGATTGTTGAGAATCGAGTCGACATCGATAGTCATAATCGTCAGTAGACAGGTGAGGACATGGATATGAAAAACGCCGCTCTCGTCCTTTCGAAGTCGTGCTTTTAAGCCATACTAATTGTGCCTTCAGTCGTGAGCACTCTGCATTAGGAGGGCTTACAGGAGTTAATAGACCCTTAGCCCTTAGTCTTTCATGATAGATGTATAGAATGACAAATGATATGGTAAAGGTTCTAGGTTCAAATGGTTTGTGTCCTTCGCGTGGACATTTTGTAATAAATATTATTGGCTTTGTCCCTGTTGATAAATGATATAATATCAAACTGTATCACCAAAAGAAAAACGTAAATTAAGTACCCACGTAGGCGGAGATTTATTTCATTTCAAATCATAGCTGTCGCTTTGAAAACATCATCAAAGCTCTTAGTAAATTAAGTCTTATTTTGTAAATTGAAATTGAACTGTAAAAACATCCTCGTGTCTTATTCAAAATTATACATTATACACAAAATATTTCTGTGATGGCTGGAGTAAAGCTTAGATATCCTAATGGATAAACAGTAAACACTAACATCTTTAGGAAGACTCATGCCCATTTTCACCATCAATCCCTAATTTTTAAGTGACCTCTATGGTTACACATTACAGGAATTTTCTTTACATAGGGATCACCTTAAAATTAGGGATTGATGATGAAAATTGACACTAACCTTTCACTTTAAGCCGAGGGCAACGGCATATAATAGAATTAGGATTAGACTGACCGATTATAGCACATCTAAGTAGCCTCGAGTACATTAACATGGAAGCCTTATTTCAACCAAATTGCAGAAGCCTAGTGACAAAGCAATCATACTTAGCATTATAAGTTTGCCCTCATTTAGGCCTGGTCTTTCCTGACAGTCACTCAAAAGGCTCTTTCAAACCAGACGTTTTGAGATGGACGGTTCTAGTCTGTTTGTAGAACTGCACACGGAAAATAATGTATTAGTAGGTATGATAATTGTGTTTGAATAAAATTGACAAGTACCACAGTAACTTTGCGGACTTGCATATGCACGACAACTGTCCGGCTCAAAACGTCTAGTTTGAAAGAGCTCAAAATCTCCAGAATCTCTTAGGACAGAAGATGACAGGTCAATCTAAATACTATGTTGAAGCTTGTTGTCATAAATACAAAAGCACATGAAGCTAAACAGTGGCATCTTATGTCGTTTTAATAGGCTGTATTTTGCAATAAAAATGTAGTCTGATGTGTTGTTGACGGTACATATATCATCCTGTTAGTTTATGAATGCATCTCACGCGTAGACACGTTTTCGAGATCGAAGACAGCTGTCGACGGAAGTCCCTTACAATTCCAATCACGCGTCGAACGGCATAGGAAGTGATCAAGGCGTAAACTAACTAATTAATATAGACAAGCTTTTGTAACTGGTTGTTTCGCGCAATTATGATTTTATAATGTTAGCAAAGATGTCTCCAGCTAGTCACGTATTACAACAACTACGCAAGATGTTACTGTATTTGGTTGATATGCCGTCGACCGTATCTCCGTCCATATAAGGGCAATAATGAACCTTCATGAAAGTATAAAATCTACTAAAAATTGCATCCTAAAGCTCGTAACTGTAACCGCATAATACCAAAGTAAACGACAACATCTCATATCGATGGCCAAGACAAGATACACTTTGGGTCTGAGCTGAGCCATCGGAGTACCTAAGTAAATAAATACAACTTAGCAATAAAGATCTCATGATGCTGATGGCCTTAAAGGCGTTAAAAAGTTAAATACAGATCATAAACATCTCGAGACGTGTACTGAATTGGCTGATGCCTGTTCCCATGTCCTGTAATGACCCTCTGGACCGGGGACTACAAACAGGCGGCCAGTGGTGAGCTGGTGAGCTCTGCGCAAATTGCTTCATTATTGCATTAGCCGTGTCGGGCGACAGTTGCGTACACCATGCTGGTTTATTGTTGCGGACTTCTTCTTATCGTGTCGACACAAACCTACACAGTGTCAGCCCAAAACTCCGCTACAAGAGTGGCGTTGTCAGCAGCATTCATTAAATCCTCCTGCGTGCAGTTGCATTTTGTTGCCGGCTGGTCGAATATGACATCTTGTCAAAGTCAAAGCTTTTATACCTTTCCTTACACATCCCAAATATAGTACCTACCCTGAAAAATGACCTTAGATACTCCAATTAATTGACCCTTGGCATGTTAATGATTGAGTTTGAAATTCTATGTTGTTTTACATTCTGCAACTCGCATTAATGTAAATTCTCTCGTAATGTGATTAATGAACTAGTAAACTTTTACAAATTCCAGAATATTGCACAACATTTTAAACAATCTCTTTCTCTAGATTCCTGATTAATTTCAAGCCCAAATTACAAAGCCAAAACATTATCGTCCACTTGTGGTTTTAGGGATAGGGAAAAAGACAATGCCGGAAATTGGCGTCTTTTTTTTTTCGCGCGGCCATCGACCAAACTTTGTTTTTTGATTACAAAATAGTGTAATAAACCAAACTTACTATGACTTGTATACCTCTAAACTCAGTCTGAACTGAGTTACGAGCATTAGAAGTTTGATGATTTTCATACTAGATTTGCTTTTTGCGCGCAAAGCTTTGTAAGAAATTGCAACAAAATAGTGAGATTGTATGTGTAAACAAACAATATCATCCATTAAAGGCTCCAGACATCAGTATGGAGCAAAATCAGCGCAATAAAAAAATAGCGCAATATTTTGTTGCAATTTCTTACAAAACTTGCGCACAAAAAGCAAATCTAGTATGAAAATCATCAAACTTCTAATGCTCGTAACTCAGTTCAGACTGAGTTTAGAGGTATACATGCCATAGTAAGTTTAGTTTATTACACTACTTTGTAATCAAAAAACAAAGTTTGGACGATGGCCGCGCGAAAAAAAAAAGACGCCACTTTCCATACAAAATCTGGCATTGCCATTTGGTTGCGGTTTGCTAATTTTAGAAAACTAAATAACTAGTTCCATAAAAGTTAATATACAAAATTAACATGTACGAAACTCTGAATATCTGGTTCTATTTTGAGCTACATAATTTAGTTTATTCATAGCATAGATATATTTTGGAAAATTATTTGAATAATCCCTCGCTAAAAATAGCACCTCAATAATGAATTCTACACCTACGCGATTGAAGTTCAGAAGGATATCGACCGCCGCCTACCCACTATTTTATAAAAGGATGTGAGATACGATCAGCTGATAACTATGCTCTAAGTATTCAGTTATATTCGTTGATAGGTAACTTATTTATTTTACTCAAAAACTGTGTTTACCAGATTATTCCTACCTCTCGATCATTGCAAGCAACTCCTGGCTTGACCGCCATCAGAAACCTACCAGTGAAGGTCAAAGGCTAAGTTAGTCACAGGTCCCAAACGTTAAACTTGTATTGGACTCTCAACCACATTCAATAGAGGTATTATAATTAAATTAAAGACATACCACGGTCATACCTGCCAACATTTAAAAGCTATTAGGTATTTCAAAATCTCGTAGTCCGCAATACTTATGTAGCCTGGACGCCCGATCACTAATAGTTTGTTAGGGAATGGGCTTGCGGTTATGACGTACGGAGCAGTCCGAGCACACTGAAAACCAATTCGCCAGTAATATCAAATGCAGGAATAGCACTTGTGACATTGGGAACAGCGGTTTGGAACTTTGGATTCAATTAAGGCAACATAACACCCTTATTATACCCACCCTTATAATTATCCGAAAATAATATGGCTACGTGTATCGATGGGTATAGGATCGGTCTGATAGAGCTATGTCAAAGGTCAGATTAAATTAAAGGCATTCTATTATATTATAGTTTGACACCAAAGTTGTTCTTTGCTTTGAGGCTGGATTGCACCATCTTACTTTAATAAACGTCAAAAGTCTGTTAAACTCCATACAAAAAGCACCGGTTGACGTTATTGTTACCGTTAAGGTGGTGAAACAGCCTAAGATTTTTCTATAATCCGTAGACGAAGTAGCGGAAGGGTGTTGTCCAAATGACCTCTATAATTCTGTTTTTGTCGAAATATGAATTTGGCTATATTGATGTGTCGCTCATACGTTACTAAGATTAGAAGCTTGAAGTCAGCAAGCAGTACATTACATTCAAATGAGTATTTTACAACCATTAAACAACTCGATTATAAATAGCCCCTGCCCTGCCATAAAAGTTTGATGAAACAAAACAGTAGTCCCATTTCGGCAACCAAACAAACTTCGGAGTTTTGTTCCCAAGCTTGGCCAACTGTCATAATTATACGGCAATTGTGTAGGAAACATAACAGTGCTGCTATTCCTGGAGTAACAGACTCCGGAAGAGTAGAATTGTTTATGATGAGTATAATCACAACACAACCGGTTTGTGAGATGGAAGATGCTGGACTATTGGAATGGATATTTTGTATTTACTTCATTCATACCGCAGGAGAACCAAAGTGACCGACATAGCCCGCAAAATTGCTGAAAACTTCATTCTTAGAGAGGTTTGGCAGGTACTTACATCCGATCCGAATCCGATAAAATTCGGATCTAGAAAAGTAACTAAAGAAATGGAATGACGGAAATCAGATCCAGTGCGTAAACTACCCACCAATTTCTAGATGTTGCTTCTTGATGATGATGCTTTCCCATCTTTCATGTCTTTTTATGGTTTTGCGTTTGTAACTGGCAAGAACGCAGTTAAATAAGCACAGCTGATCAGTTAAATAAGATTCCACAGTATATGCCTTCGTATGCACTGTATAGCAGCACCTATACCAACGAGATAAAATGCCACAGTGCCTTGATGTTGTCGTATGTACAATTAACATAATATCAAATACGTCTCGGTATGTAACATATTGTGTCATGTTATGCCTTAATGAGTTCAATGTTCGCCTGCAGCCATAAGCATTGTCAGACATTGTCCCTCTGAAATCGATACCTGTTATGTACACTTTAATTAACCGATATGCCGAGCTAATTGGCTTGCCGTCGCGAAGTTACTCGTGTCACGGCCCAAACTGCGTGGATCGATACTAAGATGATCTATAAATAAAGAGGGCAGAGGTCGTGCTAATGTCTCGCCCTGATTTTTAACGGAGATAACATATTAAGACGTCTTAAAGGCTACTTACCTACTTATAAAGCGCGTGATCCTTTTTATTATTTAAAGTGACAGTACAAATAAAATATGAGGGAAACCTTAATCTCCACTCAGGGGTTATGGAAGAACACAGCTCGTGTGATGTGAGATTGTTAGAAGAATCTTTGATGAAGAATTCTTTGTTATGAACTTGCTCAGACAAAGCAATCCTATGAAAAACTGTACGTGGGTTTTGTTCAAACGCTCAGCCTTTTCTTATTTATAACTCTCAAATCTTCAATTAAAATAGCCTCCATTAGCCTTACAATTAAATCCTCAAATCTACTAATGAGACTAATCCCTCATCTCAACTTCAAGATCCGCCAGCGCTTACAATATTACCTGAAATTTCTCTCTCCCCCATAAATTAGCAATTTCAACATCGTTACGGAACAATTTAGTCGTTCAACGTTTTATCATCCAGCACAGGGTAGGGAAAACAGAAAGTTTGCTCAAGATAAGTGGATTAAGTTCGTGAATGGAGACGTTTTATCTGGGAGATCTTGATTCGCCTGATCTTCCACGATTTGGTATTGCTGGAGTCGTCCGTTTTGGTTGTAGATTTAATTTCATATTACAAATACAATGAAGTCTGATATTAGAAGATGATATAAAAAGCCTTTTTGTCATAGAACTACTTTGTGCATGTCAATCTATATTATGAAACCTAATATCCAGTAGTCAACTCCAGTCTGTGCAGTGACGGTTTTTATTGACTCCGTAATATTGAACTTTGTATTATTTCTTAGATCAGTAACCACGTCATAATATGCTCCATAGTCGCCAATATGGTATTCGTATGACGAACTATGTACCTAACAAAAGAATATTGTAATGCCAAAATTTCTGGATAAATGATGGTTCATCTAATTTGGCTACATTCGGAGGTCATATTGGACGTCGTTGTCGCACTAATTGGTTACAAAGATAAATAATGTTTTTCAACATTGAAGAGATATGATCGAGATTCGGAGAATTCGTATAAATACAGTAACTTGAGGATCTTGTTTGCTCTGACTTTGTTGGAAATGCACCTTTGATGTTCTATTCCAATTTAATCATAAAGCTCAGTTTGAGTAGGTAATGCTATTTCCAATATTTTTAATTCCAAATACTAACAATTTTAAATATGAACGGGGCGCGCGTTTCTTTTACGTGGATTTAGTTGTCATAATAAAGTTTTTATAGCGTCTCGAGATCAATAACACTGTTGTAGAATTTAAACTATTCTGATAAGTTTCAGTTCTAAGTAATGAAGCATAAATATGAATTTAATATATTTATATTTATGTTGCGAAGTGATAGGTTCTCTATACAACCTTTGACCTTTTATTTCCATTTTCATGTCGATACAATTTTTTGGATTCTGAAGAAAAAAAATGCCAGTGTTTTCATGTCCTTTTGATTTTGTTGCGGTCTTACAAACTTCTATTCAAGTGTTTAAACTATTCAATATTTAAATTAAATAGTCATTTCCATTATGAAGTCAAACTGTTATGTAAATATTTAGAATAAATATTAATATTTAACATTAATCTTAAAGTGAGACTGCTACGTTTGCTAATCACTTAAAAATAAATTAAACATAAGTCCATTTATTAAACTAAGTTGACAAGTAAAGACCTAAAGCTTAAAAAAGTTTGTAAGAAAAACATAAACATTGAAGTATTTCCAAATTCGGTGTCTTTTCTTTAGTCTCTTTTTTCAGAAATGGATTACTTATTTAGATTTATTTATTTATTTATTTTATTTTATTCGGAAAACCAACAGATTATTAACAAAATGTTTTGGTTTTGTTTCAGGTATGAATTTTCAAGTTGTCACCATAGCCATAGCACATGTGTAAGTTAACATTAACGAACGAATTATTAACCTTAGAATTAAGCTGTAAAAAATCTTAAAGAATCTATTGAACGTTAGCCATTTTGCAAGTAACGAAGATTATTTTTTAGTCTTCTTTGAGTCTTTTAACACTTCCAAAATGCATTCTCGTCGTCCAGCTGATTTGTTGTCCCAAAGTAGTAGCAAGCTATATTTGGGACGCGTATTCGTGCTCTAAAAAAATAGGCTCATAGACATAATATTCAAATGCAGTATTTGAACTACACTTAACAAATTGACACACCCTATCATGTTTGTCCACTTTTATCAAGTTGACACAACCGTGACACGGCGATTGCGGCAAAAAGAATATCAAAGCTAATGACGGGTTTGTTCCCACGAGTTGTTATTACATTAAAATAAGATAATGAGTTCATCTTTGTTTTCTAAACCTGCGCGATTAGGGCTGTCGATTTTTTTATTCCTTGCATAAATTGATCCAGCAGGACTTATCGTTGGTTGACTAGCATAGATTTTTACACTCATTCGTCAAGTGATTTAATAATGCTCCATAGAAGGGACTTTACCACTTGAGTATTTGTTCCCGGTTGGTTTAGTCCGATAATGCAGACTGGCAATCAGGTCTGAGCTACATCAGCAGGTTTACTCCGAAAAACGTTATCCGAAGTTTCGATTGTTGCCAGCTTCCTTACTTAAGTGGGATGTCAACTTGAGCGACAATGCCGGATAGACCCAACTACGTAAACAGCATTACTGAGTAGCTCTGCTGCAGTCTGCAGATGCCTGTGGCGGCTTATAATCTGACCCCAGGTTGTAGTTTTGTAGCTTTAGTTTGTCATAAGCCAGAGTATCACATTTTGTCACATAAGTGTGACAACCCTGAACAAAACGATGATCCAGATTCCGACTAAACCGCACCGTTACAGCACATTAATACTTTATGGAATCGAATCGTTCTGTTTTTATATCAAGGTGTAAATAACGATACTGTGTAGGCGAATAAACAGTTAACAACAAAAAAAGAGGTAATTTTATGATTTTCGTTTAACAATAACCTTATTCGAGCGCGTGTATCTTTTAGCTTCACCCTTAATCCTCAACAGAGGAACAGTTGGTCTTTAATCCAACTGCCGGAACACAATATTTACAGCGTACATACGAGTATGTGAATAGAATAGAATAGAATATTATTTATTTGGCAGAATACACAATACATGATATAGGCACAATACAAGATTAAAACATAGAAAAAACAAATAAGAAAAATAAAATAGATTTTAAGTGCCCTGTGCCAAAAAGGTCCCTGACTCAGCATTAGTCGTGACAAAGATGCCACGACACTGATTTTCAGCAAGGACCTTTGGGGCACTGGGGTCGCCGTAAAAATAAAAAAAATAAAAAAACAAAAAAACACACAGATTATACCTAACATAAATACAAACAATAAAATCATAAAACAAATATTAAGAGCGTTTACGCCGTTTGGCGCAAAAACAGTACTTTTTCAACCCGTTACAATCACCAACCAGTTACATCACAAATATGTTATAGGCATAAATATAATTATACAGTGTGAGTCACGTTAAAGTGTACATATGAAAATAGATGAAACTAGACCTATTTTTATCGACAAAAAAGAGGTCAAAAATTTTTTGAGATTTTTTATAGAATTTTTTTCTTCCAATTACGTATTGTAAAGAAAACGTAATAACTTTTAAACTAAGCGGTATAATCTGATAAAATAAAAACAGTGATAATGCTAAATAACAGGTAATACTAAAAAAATACATAAAATACACAAAAATAGCCAACAAATAATAAAAAATGATACTTTTTGAAAAAAATCTGCTTAAAAATTCGTGTTTTTTTGGTTATTTGATAAATTTCTCCCAAAAATGCCCGTATAACAGGTGGTTTTTATTGTTTTGTATTATTCTCTATCGTATTACCTTTGTAAAACCAAAAATTGCATGTCTCTATCCCTATCACAACATTTGCTATGATAGTTTGAACAAAGGCCTACCACAACATTATTCTCCTCTACAGGTAGGGACAATTTTAATTTTAACTAAAATGCTTATTTTACTTCGATATCTTTTGTTTTTACTTGCAATCTAACTTGTCTTTATCAAAATTACAAATCTAGAGCCATTTTCAGTTTCGTTGTTAGCGAAGCGTTGAATGGCGCGCCCGGAGAGGCTTAGTTCAAACGATCATAGCAAATGTTGTGATAGGGATAGAGACATGCGATTTTTGGTTTTACAAAGGTAATACGATAGAGAATAATTCAAAGTAATAAAAACCACCTTTTATAGGGGCATTTTTTGGAGAAATTTATCAAATAACCAAAAAAACACGAATTTTTAAGCAGATTTTTTTCAAAAAGTATCGTTTTTTATTATTTGTTGGCATTTTCTGAGTATTTAATGTACTTTTTTAGTATCGTCTGTTATTTAGCATTATTACTATTTTTATTTTATCAGGATATACCTCTTAGTTTCAAAGTTATTACGATTTCTTTACAATAAGTACTTGAAAGGAAAAAAAATCTATAAAAAATTTAAAAAAAATCTCAAAAAATTTTTGACCACTTTTTTGTCGATAAAAATAGGTCTAGTTTCATCTATTTTCATATGTACACTTTAACGTGACTCACACTGTAGGTAATTTCGTCGTCTAAATAGTTGGTTGAGAAAATATTTCAATTAGTATAGTATTTAAGAATTATATCAAGATAAGTCCATGTGCTGATTACATTACAACAAATATAAGGTTTTTTAGGTATCACCAGTCAACAGAAAAACGTTGCAGCATAAAATAATCAATCGAATTTGTCAGGTTTAAATATTTAGCAATCGCCTCACGAGTTCCAAGTCCAACTGACATCATCATGCTGATGCATTTCCTAAACTTTCGCGTGCGATCAACGTGAGTGGGTTAAAGTCGGTTAAACTACCATTGATGTATGGCGAATAGGCAATACCTCGTTTATGGGTTCCCATTTGCGGTTACTGTTGTAACGTGATGAAAGTCCACAATTGTGACGGTGTCATAGGATTTATGTATAGCTAGAAAACGTTTCACTTTCATTTCTTGAGATTTGATGAATTCAGTTTGATATTATTAAACATCCAAAAGTTTTGCAATTCAAAATGGGTCTCCTCTCTTCTAATTACCGTTCCCTACTATGTTCTAGTTTTTAAGTTTATAATGGAAGCAATAAATGATTCAGTATTAATTCCCAAGCATTTTGAATTTGAATAAGGCGTGTGTGAGAAATTAAAAATACTAAATGATAGAATAGAATGACGTGTTACCGATGTAGCCGTTGCTTCAATTGTTTTGGGAAATTGGACAAAAGAATCTTGATGCTATCTTACAAGGACCTGTAGAGTCCATAAAACAATTAACAGACCAATTTCGAGAGTGCTATAAGTGTCTTAATCAGAATGGGTGTCAATAAATTGGAAACCAAGGTCTTCAAGCCGGTGAAATAGAGCGTGGGTTCATATTGTTTGTTATTTTTGGAAACGACTAATAGTCGTCTCGAGAGATTTTGTTTTACAATTTGTTTATTAACTCTTTAAATCTGCTCTTTCTTTCTGGAACCAAGATCACTGAACTTTCAGATACAGATATTATAGCAAATGTGAATAGCCCTGTCACCAGCGTATTTAGGTTCGCTGGAATATTTTGTAGTGCACAAATTACTAATTAATAGTCGTTGGGCTTTCATTACAAATTGTGAAGCACTCATTTGTCAAACAAGCTCTAATCGATACAGCAATGTCACATTCAGATACAAGAATCACAATCAATCAAATGGTCTGACGCACACGTCTAACCATAATAAAAAGGGAATAGTACTACATAGTAATGGTTTTTAAAAAGCACTTTTACATGTCCCAGTATTAACCCTACCACTGCTTCGGGACAATAAATGAGCCAGCAGTGCTGAGATGAAGCAACGTAAGTAACTCACTGACTATTAAATTCAATGTTCAGGGAAAACTTAATCATTTTTCACAATGTCCACCAATTTGAAAGAAGAAGACTCAAATTCTCATTCTCTTCAGGTTAGTTATGTTTAGGTCCATTCACAACTTGTAGGTATAGCCATGGACATGTAGCGGCAACGTTCTTATGTTAGTGTATAGTTTCAAACGTTCAAGCATACGAAGATGTCTTACTGTACCCTTTTACTATGACGCCACTTGTACACGTGAGGTTTTCTCAATGTCACCCTCTAATGTAAGGATTTTGTAATGGGTTTTGATGCCTGAATAAACGGCCCTGAATCTTATTATCGACGTAATCCGATTTTGTAAGCTGCTTGATGCGAATAAAATTATGCGAAGAGTAATGTAAAAAGGCTTTCATAATAATGAGCTTACGTGACCTTTCAGTCTAGACTATGATATTGGGGCTTGCTTGATGAGATTTACATGTTTTATCAGACATGTTTGTAACATAGGCTTAGCTATATTATAGAAAAGAGCACAGAATGTATCAAGGCAGTGTAGATATTGACAACAATAAACTTGTAACTGACCCAAATTGATCCGTTAGCAGAATTTCCCTGAAACGTGACAAACATCTCAAAAAAGTACAATCAATATATTATGTTTCCGTAATAAAACTCCGCATATCCGGCTCGAAGGACCATAAAATACACTAACAATATTAACGCAGCGTTCGTTTCCTATAGCGGTATTACGGTTAATGTCACCCGATACATTGTGACCTCGCACCGCAACCGCAACGAGAGTAGCGGAATATTCGTCGAGTAATTGATATTGGTTTAGCGTTTTCGGTTGCTATTTCTAATTTCTCTTTACCGTATTTCATCTTTCTTTGGTTATCTATGTGATAATGTTACTACCACAGACGTGTTATTATTATCTATCTGATATTTTTCTGAGTTGAAATGTCTATTGTTAATAAATAGTATTGAAAACTGTTATGAGTTTATTTTCTGCGCTGCTTTTTGTGACCACGACTAGCTGTAGAAAAATAGCCTAAACGTTAAACAGTAAAGTAATTATTACTCATGTTCTGTAAGTACCTACTAATAACCTACTAATAGAGGTCGCCATTGAGACCCGTTGCTCTCAGTTTCAAATGTTAACTAAACATTTTTCAGAATTTAGTTTATGATTGTTTTATTGTCATGACATAAGCATGGTTCCAAAACGATCCGTAAATATTTGGTGGCTCCATAATCCATTACATCTTTCTCATTCGGTCCTCCCGGGCCTGAGGCGATATCAAAATTCCATCGGTGCCCGAAATAATGTAGCGAAGCCATTACAGTCACGTATTGTTTGTGGGATGAAGCTATAACGCCACATAGTAGAAGAAAACAGCTAGTCCAGTACAGCTGGATTTTTAAAGTGTTGTGCAACCTTCGTTCTGGTCCTCGTTTCTTGTAATCATCATCATCATCATATCAGCCATACGACGTCCTCTGCTGCTGAAAATTGGCCTCGCCCCAAAGATTTCCACCGCTCGGTTGGAAGCGGACTGCACACAGCGCCTTCCTGCTACTTTGTTTCTGGTTGTTTTCAAAATTTCCCCTTATAAAACATAACTATCTTGGATAGGGATACATTTAAAAAATCTAACTATAAAAAAGGTTATTGATGTATAATGAGCTGGCTTTTTATTTTGATCAGTGGTCTCTAGATAAATTTTGGTTTAGACGTTGTTTTCGGAGCATCGTGTGTGGGTTCGCTTACCTACTGTTTTCTTCTTCCCTTGTTGTTTACGTGTTTGTGAATTTATCGTAAGACGTTTAGTGCATTTCGCTACGTTGTTACGTGTGGTTTAAACGTTTACTGTAAGGTATTTTAATTTAATAATCTTTAAAGAGTTTTTGATTTTCGTTTATTTTAAAATAGTTTATAGAATTGGCAGAATATTCATAGATAAATTAAAACTTACTAAAACAGATTCAAATAACACAGCTTCCTGACTACCCAATGTACTTTTATACTTGCATCGGATTAATGAAAGATCTGACACTAAACAAAAAGAAAAACGTTATTTTAATGCTAGAATATTACTTGGCGCCTAGAAATTATACGATATTTGAATAATAATTCTACCTTACTAAGATAATGTTTAATTTCTGTCCGTTTCCATAAAATATCTTCAGCAATTTAATAATTAAAAGTGCAGTTATCTTATAACTTTGTTAGAATTCTTTGAACCAGTTCCCGCGATCTAGGGCGCGATATCCTTACGGACTGCAACTGCAATTAATTGGACGACGCGATCTAAATTATTATCAGTTAGAGCTAGATTTTCTTCAGTTTCTACATTCACTGTTATCGCAAAATGTAATACATCATACGTGCAGTCTTTAACTTTGAATCGAATAGCAGCTGTCGATTTAGCATTTAGCAAACCTTTTGTACCCTTAGCTCATAATTTGTCCTCTATTTGTATTAAAAAAGCTGCAACTGTAAGTTAATTGGACGACGCGATCTAAATGACTATCAGATAGAGCTAGATTTTCTGCAGTTTCTACATTCACTGTTATCGGGAAGAAGTAAATCATCATGGGTGCCATCTTGTACTTTTGAACGAATCTCGATCGATTTTTCAAGTGGGGAAAGTCAAATTCTAAGTATAAATGCAATAATTCAATATCCTATAGAAATTGTTACTGTAAGACTGTTTTTGCCCCAACGAGATTCAAACCCGCAAATGAAAACCCAAGCGGTCATCACATCAAATAGTAGACTTCGATCTCTTTTCCAAGCAATTCCCTTAAATCTATGAGAGAACGCTTTGCCATAATTTGTGTAAATCGAATCGCAATTCTTGATCCACTGATCAGCAATATTTCTACAAATATCCCATTTGCTCAAATTCCCCTTTGTCCCGTTGAATGCGTACAAAATCCAGGTCCTGATTGATTGTAGCCTCGTAAGCCCACTGTGGGCGATCGAGGCACGAAGGCGACTGCCTTTGATGTGCCCTCATATTAACGGGGTGTGGTGTCCCGATTCGTGTGGGACGTCCCGGTTTAAGGGGACTTCTCTTATCGTGGCGTTATATTTGTGGTATTTGCGTAAATAAATGCGTAAGCTACAATATGTTTAAGCAATGTAATAATAATAGTCCTAAAATACAGGGCTCTGCCCTAACTTAGGAAGCAAAGCTCAATGTTTTTAGAATCATAATATTTTGTAAGATACATTAATGTCTGTACTTAAACATTTGTTGCTTGTTTTTATATGCATGTACTTACTTTGGAATAAATAGATTTGTATTTGTATTGTAATAATAATAATAAATACTCTTTATTGCACACCACATAAAAAGAACAGAAAGAAATGGAACACATAAGGTACAATTAGGCGGTCTTATCGCTATGAAGCAATGTACATTTTCGTACCAAATTGTCCCGATTTCAAAACAAAATAATACGGCAACACTACTTCAGATTATGGAAAGATTTGTCCATTGGACTATTCATTTGATTTTCGAGTTTTGGGACTTATTGGGAAAGTTAGATTTGATGGGATAAGTTAGAAACACTAACTTATATTGTAACTATTGTTCAATTTCATTTTGTCACTACCTCTATGGTTTTTAGTCAGCCCTCAAAACCATAAGTCAGCAAGATCACGAAACATCTTGCAGGTACAAAGGTCGCAAAGCACAATTTTGTCGGCATGGCATTTATGAAACAAACCAATCTTCAATGATCGTATCACTTGTATTTCCACATTTCTTCAGAACACGTTGCGTTAGAACAAAAAGGTCGGCTATCCCTGGCCTTGCGTGTAATGTGTTACACTGTTATGCAACGTAACTGTCAAAGGTGCTGTATGGATGCTGCATCTCATCAGCCGGCAAGCGGAGCAGGGTCGCTGCAAAACGCGGGGTCGATGACCCGGGGCAGTAGTGATGGGATGTGGACGATATCGATTTTAGGTTTTTACCATCGATCGACATTGCACATCAAAGCTTTAGATTGCTTTTTGAAATTGCACGTCTTAATCTTGAGAACATATTAAGAACAGTTTTGTTTGACGATGTTTAATACTAATTAGGTACTGTATTAATGTTTTTATATCTAAAAGCGACTGAACTCGTTCACCGCTTTGTGTTTGACCGAAAATGTAATTTAATTTATCAATCAAACCCATCAAAAAGTTTATTCATGCAAAAGTGAAGAATACTCATCCCTTTCCTACTAAATAAAAAATGTATGATAAATCAAACTAATTCGAATATGCGGAGTAATAACTTCAAACGTCAGTTTTAATAAAACTCGTTTAGCACACAATTTCAACGAGCCAAGTCGTTTTATTTGACACTGATAGAGATGCTGATTTGCACGTTCATTTGCTTTATTATGGCGTTTGCTTATGTTAGCTGTCAGTTACGATTAGATTCTATTAGTGCTGGTTGTGTAAATTGAATCTGCAATGATCTCATCACTTAAGTTGTTTGCTATAATTGATTAGTTAATGTCTGAGAACGATGACATTCTATTGTAATGTGTATTAATTAAGTAGCATTAAAGTAAACACTTAACTACTCGTCATTAGAAGTTCATAGAAGAGGTTATTTGTATACTAAAGGGTTAAGATTATTCCGAATAAATTGCTTAGGTATGATTTTTTAATAATATGACCAAGTTATCTAAGAAGGTTAATTAAATAAGTGTTTATTTGACATTAACGACGGTATTGACTGTCGTCTTTGAATTGGATTTAACGGTTTAATACAATCAAATGACAAAGACCATGCCAAATCTTCACAGTCTCTTCACGAGTATTGATATATCGATAACAAAGTGACATCACTAGCAACAGCGGCGCGTGACGGCTGGCTCGACTCACGATCCCGGCGCACTGGACTGTGTCTCACTATCGTCCATTCAGCTACATAATACGTCGTAGGATGCATCAGCGTCATCGTAAACACAGCCGACACGACGTGAATGTTTGCACTGATCCCAATACCACGGCCAATACTATGAAAGTTAGACTCTTGTTTATTCGAACTAGACGACGAACCGATTTCCAAACGATCAGGGAGCCTAAAGTAACATTCGTGCGGTTTTATTTCGAAACTAGCTTTTGCCCGCGGCTTCACCCGCGTGAAATTTAGTTTGTCACATATCGTCCTAAATTATACCTATATGTTATTCTGAGTTATAAACAATAATACTGTAAAGTTTCATCTAACAAAATCCGTTCAGTGGTTTTTGCGTGAAAGAGTAACAAACATCCAGAATTCCAGACATCCAAACTTTCGCATTTATAATATTAGTAGGATCACTTCACGGAGCGAAGTAACTTCATACGAAATATCTTTATAGTGCGAAGATATTTCTGAATAAAAACTTATCTGTCACGTTTGTAACTTTGCCTACGGGGACGTACGTTCGTATCGTAGATCGTAGAAGTGACAGTTTAAATAAACTAGGTAGGTAATTCGAATTTAAAGAGTATTTATAAAACTTATCTAGTATTCGTAATAAAATAACGATTTAAATTAAGGTTTAAGACATTGATATCAAGCTCTCATAACGTCTACAGAGATAATGCACGAGTGAACTTTCAGTTACTCGATGTCCCATTAAAATGATGAAGTGCCGCGCTTGCGTTGTAATAGCTGGAACAACGTAAAAACTATGTTTAAGCGCAGTTCTGCGAAGACATAAACATAATATTGAAAGTGCTTTCCCAGCAAGAACTGATTGACGACGAATAGTGAAATGCACACGCACATACACATTTTACTTGGATAACAATAGAAGACACAGTGTGTGAAAATAATGACTAATCAATAGTTCGAGTTCGTTGAACTTCGAAAAGTACAAAATCGCCGTGAAAGCCACAAAAAATGGAGGGTGTGGAGCACTTCACAACATGGGAATCAAAGGGAGGGAACAAAAGAGGAGTGCATGGGAATGCGTCTTTTGTGCGGACGCATTGGTCTGTGCACAGGTTTTGTTTTGGCGGCAAAATATTGGTGCTCCAGCCTTTTGTTGGACCGCCTGAATGGTCCATTTGGTGCAAGGACATTCAGTTTACATTTAAGCCCTCGATAAAAAAGCAAACGCAATAAAAGCTTCAGTCAAAGGACAAAAGGAAATTTTGAATCTTAATTACTATTTATATTCACAATCCTTCCCTTTCTCTCTCCAATTAGATATTGGACCAACAAACAAAGGTCCCCTTGACCTTAGCACAACAATACTTGACTGTTAACCCCAATTACTCTCCATTTATCTAACAGATGACATAACTCATTGCACAAAGCCACTGTTCAGATAAACGACCTCATACAAACTCGTCCGTGTCACGGACGTAAGGCCCGGTTTCCACTAAGGCAGAGCGGTGCGGAGACGAGAGATGTGCGGCGAAGCTAGAAGCTACAAATACAAATAATTTCTTGTGAAACACAGGTAAGGAGTATGATGTACAAACAAAAGATGTGTTCAAGCCGTGATCAGCCTTGTCGGCATACAAATGTTGGCTTGGCAGGCAGCTGGTAGGCTATTTTTTACGAGCAGACGGATCACCTGATGGTACTTTTCCACCTAAGTGGAGTGGAGAAGATCGGAGCGGTGCTGAGAAGAGAGGAGATGTGTGAGCTGTGCGTAGCTGTCAGCTGTCTCAGTCTATTGTTATCTATGAAAGACCGCACCGCTCCACACATCTCCGCGCCGCGATGCCGCCGCTGCCGCTGTCAAATTCTATAAAAAAAAACAAGCCGCGCCCTTTACTTCTCCGCTCGATCCATTTCCACCAAAGCCGAGCGGAGTGGAGATGTGCAAATGGAATCTGATTGGTTATTCAAAATACTTCACTGTTCTGCTCCGCCTTGGTGGAAGCCGGGCCTAAACGATATATCCCCGGTGTTAACAGCTATTTGTAATTACACCCATTAATTCTCATTTGTATGTCATGTTTTGTGTCTACTGGAAAGTAGAAGATGAGTTGTGTTACCAAAATCGAAGTCATGGTTTTGAAAAATGCTTGTCATGGTGTGTTTAGGGGGAAAAGGAAATGAAACGATACGTGGCTGATTCAGCTTATTTTAAAGTTCATATTACTATTAAATGGTATGTAACTATCATGTTAGATCGCTAAAATAATGTAATAGATGTGAGTCAAAAATATATCTAAAGTGCATTGGACGCAAACCGTGTCGCAATCAACGTTGGTTAAATAGATTGGTGTTCTGCATCAAAATAATTACTTTTATCTCAAAAGCATCCAACTTGGTCATCTGGAAAAGTTTCCATCGTAAAATCCGGGACAACGTTCAACATTTTCAACCGACTTCAAAAAAGGAGGAGGTTCTCAATTCGACCCGTATGTTTTTTTTTTTTTCTATGTTTGTTACGCGATAACTCCGCCAATTATGAACCGATTTGAAGAAATCTTTTTTCGGCGTATAGGTAATACCTCAAGGGTGGTCCCATTTAAATTTAATAATAGAAAAAACAACCCCCAAGGGTGGAAAATTGGGGATGAACTTTTTTATACGCAATATCTCCGCCGATTATAAATCAATTTGAACGATTATTTTTTTGTTGAATAGGTATTATCAAAAGGGTGGTTTCATGCGAATTTGAAGAAAATATTTCACCCCCAAGGGTGGAAAATTGGGGATGAACTTTTTTATACGCAATATTTTTAATTTTTAGTATTTTTTTGTGTTCACGCATTTGAAGTCGGTTTTATTTTTTTTAAAAGTTATTATAGATCGCAACTTCTGAAAACATGACACTGTTTCAAGAGTGCAAATCCTTTGGCCGTTGACATTTTGCCAACGCTCGTGGATCGTGCTCTATTGTGACGTCAAGCTATGGTACTCTTAATGCCGGTATGGGAGGATGTTTTACGACCAGGAAATATTTATGTTCTATCTCCTGCCTGCGCATCCGCTTCCCATACAACTTGAATAAGGCATGAAAATGTTGAGGGAACCGTAAAACTAACGGGAAAAATCTGTTGTTGAGACCGGTCGATGTTTTTGCTGCCTATAAAATAAACTAGCCGGTTTACGTCACAAAAATATGGAGTAACAACTGACCCAGGCCATAACAGTAACGTGGAATGATCCTCAGAATAAAAAGGGACTTCCTGGCCTCTCGAAGGTAACACTGGGAGGGAGTTATCATGATTTTATTACTCTTTACGAGCCGGGTAACGTAAGGTTCTCCCAATTTCCTGTAAGGGCAAAGGTCAGGGTTCGCGTGGAGCAAGGCAGAAGTTTCGGATGGAATCGACGCGAAACGAGCAGGTTGCCGTAATAACGTTAATGGGGTCCTAAATACCTGATGAAACGGTTCTTCTGAGTAAGAATACAATTTGACTTGTTCTTGTTTAAATGAGATTCTTTTTGTTTTTTATTTGGGCAAAAAGTAAGCTGATAAAACTTTTACGTTTTATACCGTCGTTATAGAATAGAATAAACATGATGCAATAAACATATATGACTATGACTATGACTATAGTTTTCATTTGAAAGAAAGGTATACAAGCAGACAAGACATAGGTACATACAGAAAGAGATACACAAGTGGACAGATAGCTGCTTGTGCCCGTCTGAAAAAAACGCGCCAGGGCTTGTCTCGAAACTGATTTTCAGCGGGGCCCTCTGTTGTCGTTACTAGGCAAATATTCAAAAGGTACGCGTAAATTATGATGATGACAGCTTATTACTAGTCATCATGGTCCCTTAAACAAAGCGTCGTCCAATAAAATCGCCATTACGTCAATTTGGCTGGCACGTTTCGGGAATTGATTTGTTTACGGCAAGGTCGCGAGGAAGCTACCCTTGTTACGGTCCATTGACGTAATGTGAACATGACACTTATCTAATTTGCGGACCCTGCGACCTTGGGCCGTGATGACATGGAATTCGTGTATTGTCTTCATGGCATTCCTTACCAATCGATTCAATGGGTTTGATGGAAATAAATGAGATGTATAATTGATATTGACTATACAGATTCGTTGTTAACTAGTTTTTGTCAGCTCTAACTGTTGTGTCCCGAATGAAACTGAATTGGTGTCTTGGTGTTGTAGGTATTTTTTTTTCTTATTGCCAGTTGCTATGATACATTTATTATTTAATGAAATTTTGAGGCAATTATGTAGCTTCAATAGCAATGGGCATTGCAATTATTGTCTTCTTGTATATCGAATGCAACCTATATGCATATGTTATGTGCATAAATGTTAAGTCTGTTTTGTAATGCCCTTTTTTCTTTCTAATTTGTAAACTAAATTGTTATTGTCGTTAAGTAACAAACTTTCACATTTATTATGTATCATATTGTTAAATAGTGTGTGAATCGTTTTTATAACCTAACGTAACGAGGTGCTTATCGACAAATTAAGTCTCATTATAACGTGTACAGTTCTCAGATCATCCGGTACATTAAAAAACATATCATTATCATCTTCATGAGCCATTGTTTTGGTCGTGTACGTATGCAGCGGTCTGTGTTACGAATATTAAATCTAATCGGTGTTGGACTGGCCCTTGCGTTGAAAAGTTTATAGTGAAATGGTAGCAGTAAAATATTTCGATATTTCTCTTCTGGAAGAAAAACCTATAATTTGATTAATTATGAGCTGGGAAAAAATGCATTCGCTTCGTTCCAGCCAAATGATGTCTGCTGGACAAAGGCCTCCCCCAAGGATCTCCTCATTCTCCTCTCAGTTCAATTTCAAATACCTGCTTTGTGCTGCATAAAAACATTTCGGAAGGCGGTAAGAGTAAAACCGAGACGCTAGCACGAAGATGTCTCACTATCCTCTTTTACTGTGCCACGTCCGACACTTGGGTATCGTTTGGCACCAAATTGGCCTGCGAACGACCGCGGTGGTTTGCTTTTATTCGATGTTTGTTCCAAGTTTGGTCGCCAAGCTGGCAGGGAGTGGAACGAGATGACAATAATGTGGTTTAAAACTTAATGTTTTCCGTGGGCTCTTTTGGCATGGCGGTTTTGTTAAAAGGTTTCAGTTTTATTCGATTCGATAAGTAGTGAAGTGAGTGCAAATACTATAAGTAAAGTGAATAAGCTGGTCCAGATTTGACGAAATCATTGATCCCCAATCAATGATTTTGTCAAATCTGGACCAACTACAGCTGTAGCAGCATGTACCAGCCAGCTTATTTAGCTTATTGTTGAAACTCAAAATTCACTACCGATTAATTCGAATCTTTGGAATCGTCTGATATAAAATTAGGATCTTTGAAAAATTCTCGGAATCTGCATTCGATGATAGGTAGCTCTGAAATGACAAATCTTATAAAAAGCCGTTACTACATTATTCAGTAGTAACACGACTTCCGAGAAAAACGCAAGCACTTACATAACATGTAAAGCCTGATAGCCACCGGCCGTGTCAAAGCAAAAGCAATATCCATCTCCATCGGTGCACAACGGTAAACCAGTGCCCATAAATGGTCATCCTGCCAGTAGTGTTTAGCAATCATTACATGCAACTAGTGTTGTTCGCTGACCGGTAGTTGAATATCGATAAACAGTTATATTTAATTAAGATGGGGGAGAACATAGAGCTTTTCGAGGTGATGAAGCCGTTTCAGATAGAAGAGCGTATCTTTACGGGATCTAAACTTCTTGATAAGACACAATATCATCAATTAAACCGATTACTGAGTCTTAACAAGTACGCAACAGACGACAGAGGTTCTCGATATAAATCATTTAATCATTCATGGTTTATCAAAGCAAATACCTGTATTGTGACAATGCAGGTTGGCAATATTGGCATCTGTTTTTGTGAATTTCTAATATCCTAACTGAACGTATCATTCGTTATTATTATTAATATAATCAATTTGTTCAATGAAATATCGATATCGACTTATTTTTAGCCAGACCGATACAACAACACTACATAAATGAGCCAGTACAAAGTCAGTAATTGTGGTTCATTAGTTAGTTACATAGGTAATGCTATCGCAACACTATGCTATGGGATCATTGGGACAATTAATTAATTAAAAGCATTAGTTGCGTGAATATGATGATAAATTGGAGAGTCCAATTGCAATGGATTTGGCTTTTGGTTTTAGATTAACGTTTAACAATTTAATCGCTGTGTCAATTAAATAATTTCTTTATAAATTACTTCTTTCTAAATTACTTCTTTCTAAATTACTTCTTTCTAAAAATCACCTGTCGTATAATCAAATATGATTCAAGGTTCCAATTCTCGATCGTTACATTTTACGTGGCCTTTCTTCAATGAAAGTGATATTATGGATATCATTTGAGTCCACATACCTACTCAGTTCCAACTCGTTAAGTGAAAGATACTTACCTACTATTTGTGATATAGTTCAGTCAACAGAGCGCAGTGCGTTATCCTACCGAATCTGAGCTTTATCGTTAAAAAATCTTTTTCCTCTTCTTCGTCGTTCAAATGAATCCACAAGGATTTCCACAACTAACGGCCCCAGCGCACCCAGGTGCTTCCCGCGTTCTTCACCAGATCGTTGCACGTTATATAAGATTTTAAAGGTCTGCTTGTGACCACGGCTGCAGCATCGCAGCCGAAATGTTAAGCCGTGAGTACATAATGTAACTCATTAATAAACGTCGCGTTAAGACCCGTGTCTTACTATTTTAATCGATGGACGTTAATTCTGCGAACTGTATCAAAAATCATTTCTGTCATCAAATCGAACGGAAAATCATGTTGGTATTCTTAGTATGTTCATAAATCATTGCGTGTATTTGTGGTAGGTTGACGAGCCGCCGACAGCACAAACCAGCACCGATCGTATCGAAACGTGATGGAAACGGTCACGAGAACTGGAGTGAACTGTTATGCAACCAATGCGCAGTGCTGCAGTGGATTACCGAATGCAAAGTTTTATTTACATACTAACTCTCTGTCCCGATTTTGCCCTGGAATAGCGATGTGTCTTAAAAAAATATTTAAATGTAAACTCAAAGATGACTGACTAACCGATATAGTGATCTATCAACGCACAGCCCAAACCACTGGACGGATCGGGCTAAAATTTGGCATGCAGGTAGATCTTATGACGTAGGCATCCGCTAAGAAAGGATTTTACGAAACTCCACCCCTAAGGGAGTAAAACGCGATCCACGCGTACTAAGTCGCGGGCGACCGCTAGTTGTTGATAAAATAGGGCATTTCATTTTCATTCTCTATCTTGAACAATGTGCCTTTTATAATCGTAAGTTGCATCTTTTTCAAATTCATACAAGAAGGATGGAAATGGGACATTTCAGGTTTTTTTTGGAAAAACGGCTCAGGTCGCTGTTTTGAATCGGGAATTATTAAGTCGAGTCTTCCAGTTGTTTTTTCTCATTGTTTTCTTCTTCAATTTGCAAGTAGAAGTGTTTGCAACATACCTAGTTTTTAGTAGGTCAGTTACAATTTCAAAAATATCATATCAGACTTCAGAAAAGTTCTTTTTCGTCGAGAAATGAGTTTCGTATTGCGTTCTCTGTGCCAAGATCTGCTGAAATTCGTGTAGTATTTCACACATCTTGGCCTAGATTCACTGGTATGTCGTCATCTAGGTAAGAAAGAAAAAGTTATTGATACTGAATTATCATTATACCTAGGTTAGTTCTCTAGTTATTTTGTTTTTTATGACCGCTATCGCACCTGATGTTAAGTTTTATGTTAATTTTTAGTTAAATGCCCAGTTTATCAAATTAATAGGCACCATCATCGCAATGTCGCATGATCGATTGTTAACCGAAATAACAGTAGTCGTCCAGTTTGCATTCATTACGGCGGCGCCGGCGCGGCTGGCGTAGCGGTACCGTGACCCTTTGGCTGGCCCAAGGGAGTCAATCCGAGCGGTATACATGTTTATGCAACAAAAGAAAGAAAGATATATGCATGAACATCACCCATTTGCTAAATTAGAGAAGGGATCGTACCTATCCCTGAAGTGGAAACTAAATGACCTCATAATGATGATGTGGTTTGGGATGAAGAAGTCGGATTTGGCGCCCAACATCCCAACTAATATTATAAATGCGAAAGTAACTCTGTCTGTCTGTCTGTCTGTCTGTCTGTCTGTCTGTCTGTCTGTCTGTCTGTCTGTTACGCTTTCCCGCTTAAACCTCGCAACCGATTTTGATGAAATTTGGCATAGAGATAGTTTGAGTCCCGGGAAAGAACATAGGATAGTTTTTATCCCGGTTTTTGAAACAGGGACGCGCGCGATAAAGTTTTTCTGTGACAGACAAAATTCCACGCGGGCGAAGCCGCGGGCGGAAAGCTAGTATTATTGTAAATGGAAGCAGCAAAAAGCAGTTTTAATTACTTTTTATGGACACTAATGGGAAGGAATCTATTTATGAATTACTGTTTAAGTACATGCTTTAAGCTTAAAATGCAGATGTCATATTTAAGCTGTCTTAGGTTTTTGGCGCCCAACGTGGTGTTACAAAATATACGGGCGATGTATAAAGACTGGCGTTTTAGTCATCCATTCATTAACGGTGTTATCAGTGATTATTTTAATGGACATACTGTGATAAGTACATAACTGTTTATGTACTTATCATACTATCAGTTATTATGATATCGCCTGTAGCCTGCATTTTGCGCCGCGATACGATGCAAGCGAAACCGTCGCGATGTTTCTGTAACGAGCTGATGTCGTTGATATTATTTACAGCCGGCGTATCTGATTTAAACTGATTTGCTCAAGTGTGCTGGGTTTCAATGAATTATTAAACTAAGATATTTCAGGTTGATACACTTCATAATAAAACTCTTTTGCACGTCTGCCTTGATAGGAATGATATGGTCGCAATTATGCTGATGTTGACAGAAAATCAGATTTAAAAAATATGTTTTAATATTGAGAGCTGGCTTCTTGTATGTGTGGGTGTTAAAGCGACGATACGTGTATCTATTCACAATACGTATCATACTTACGTGAATCGTGCAGGCATTAAGTTTTTGTAGGTGTCTTTATTGGTCTTGCTCAATTACTTGTAAATGGTTTTAGTTTCTTCTGTGAGTATTGCCGTCTCGTATCCCAAATTATTAAATCCCGACTAAAAATAGAGTATCGCCGAAATAAAGGGGTCTGCTAATAAATCCAGGGATTATATCGATTTAGGATTTCAGGCCCAAGTTAAGCTTGTATTAAGGGCCTCCAGCCGATTTAGTATTCTATAGATAACAGCACAGGAATTAATCTCGCTTAAAATAACTGGGGCGATCCAATTTTCAACTTCAGGATCAATGAGTTTATTGAACGCCGGCCAACAATACTTTCCACAGTTTCAACTAATAAAAGATTCTGTGAAAAATCTTTTTATCCTCGCCTTAAGTCTTTTGTGGGAATGAATAATGAGAATTTTTATATTGCCACAGATCTGCAAGACAGATCGTCTTTGTGGATTTATTTTAAGATTTAAAATTTTTAGAGACTGGTGTTTTCTTTTGTAAACATTACTAGGATAAAATATTTAATTTTGAAATTTTATTTACGAAGTAAGTTCACCCTGCCTAGGGTGATCGCTATAGTAATTAGCCAATACATAGTTATTGGCCAACTTGCCTAAAATAAAAAGAAACAAGCCTAATGGAAGTTATTAAGAGAGGAAAAGAGAAATATTTTTTCTGAGCAATACGCAGTCCAATGTAGATAATAACTATGTATAGGCTAATTACTATAGCAATCACCCTACCTCCATTGGTAGAGCGGAACACAGGTAACACTTTGCCTAGAAGGTTTTAGTACAAAAAAATGTATCAGAAACGTAACTGTGCTGATTTACAAGTAAAAATATAATACTATTATTTCACAAGAACAACGTAACGTTAGTAAATCAAACATTTAGTAATGTAAACTAATTGGGTTAAGATTAGTTTTTTCTTTACCAGTCCTAATAAATTATAGATTACAATTAGTACTTAAGTAACTGCTGTAACTAAATATTTATTACCCTATTTGTACAAACCGCATTTCTTAAATAACATTTGACTAACCGATTTTCCTAACGTAAGTATCGTAATAAGTAGAGTACTGACTGATCAACGCCATTGAGGGTTATTGCGTATGAATTCGCCGCTAGGGGCGCTTGTGTAGATTGTCAGATTGGCCAATCAGGATTAAGTATACGCTGACAGTTGCGAGTTCGAATTCTTTGAAATATATTTGCAGTAATGTCTAGCTAAAAGTTGAAATTTATATTTGGGCCATTTTTAAATACATTTTTATCTTAATTAATGTCACAACAACTTTGATATTATTTTAATTACTCAATCTTCAGTTAAGTTCGAATAAAAAAGAAACAGCTGATTTATTTGTTATACAAAATTATACAAAAGGGGTTATGAAATATAAAATAATGTATAATTGTACATAACTTAGTAATCTACTTAATCCAGTAATATTACTAATTAGAAGCTACATTAATTGAAGCAGGTTTCTAGGTAATTAAACGTACCTTCCTGCCAAAAGGGGTTTCATTGATGAAAATCAGTTTTCATATCTATTCAAGGACGTAGCTCACTTATAAAGAGATCGTAACCGTATCAACTCGAGGCCGTCAGTATTATTTGTATGAAACTCCATACTGCAACGCACACTTATCCGGACCTCGCGGTTGATGACGCGGCTCGAGAAAGGCGATACGGTGTTGATTCCTTTCCGAGTTGATAAGTCTGTCAATCAGTCTAGTTAAGAATCTTGCTCACTCCGAGATACAAGTAATGCCAGCCTCTGACTGTTCAGACGACAGCACGTCAAGCTAAAACACAGTGGAGTCTTATCTCGTTGTAATACAGATTATTTTGCAACAAAAATGTAGTATGATGTGCTGTCGTCTGTACTCGAAGGAAACCCTACACGAAATCGTAACGGCATCGTAATCTGCTCGGCCTTCCACAGTAGTTTTAGTTTCCTTTGACCCATTTAGCTAATAAAAAAGTAAACAAAGGATGCGTGCCTTCCTCGCAGTTTCTATTTAATAGCTCGAATGTGTACAGTTTTTACAGTTTGACTTAGATTAATAAAACCTAGATGGATAGTCTTCATACAAACGCTTCGTCAAGAGTGAGGCAAAAATCTTATGTCATTAGTGTCAATTTTGTTGGGGAGTGTAGACAGTGAAGGCGATTTTCCCGAAAGTAGGGAAATTTTTAATATGTTTTTAATTATTTTATAACTAACAAAAACAAAACGCATCATGTACTTACTTATTTATTGAATTCAAAGTACCTACCTAATTACAATTAGATAAATCGACTTAAAAGTCTCGATTTCATAAAAAAAAGAAGCGTATTTGTACGGCGAACAATTGGGAAATAAATTTTCTTGTTACTGGTATCATTCCCGTATTTAATTTTTGAAAGCCAAATTCAAGCAAAATACGCGTCGAATCGTAGTACTTACTCATGAAATGTAACACTGGTCACTTTCTTATGTTTTTCTGATGTATTTAGACACCCTATCACAGCACAAACCGTCTTAATTAATTAAAAGTCGTCGGACGTGTTTACCAATTTTTCACTTTGACAGCTCATGTGACGTTTACGAGTAAGCCATTCTGGCTCACTAAAATCTGCCTTACCTTTCGTGCACTGACTATCTATCTAGGTTTTATTAATCTAAGCAGTTTCACCACTAGTTTAGTGATGTCATGTCACATGTCGATATTTGTACCGATTTTTTTTTTAATCCTGGCGTATTTCTAATAGAATCAAGTTACTTATATTCAAATGTGAACCATCATCTGTATTATTGGAAAAAATATGTGTCCCGAATTCGAAATGAGTTTGGAATATTCAGTATTTTTTTCTCCATAAAAGAAATAAAAAATGCTGCAATGCTGTATGTCTTTGTCCAGCAGTTTTCAAGCATAGCCTTACGAAACGAAAAATAAAAATAAATAAATAAAAATAAAAACACTTTAAGAAGATCCAATTATAAAGGTTTCATTCAACCCCGAGTGAGAATGACAATATGTCGCTTGTAGTTTAAATTTAGTCTACATCGACGACATACTAATTAATCAAAATTGATCAAGCGTAAAATAGCGTTGAGTCTCCGTTAATTAAATCTAATGAAGAGTACCGTTATACTAATAGTGTTTGTTATGTTAAAACAACATACACAATATTATTTCATCTAACTACATCAATTACATCTTTTAAATAAAAACAATCAATGTTATGTTTTATCGTAGTAAAATTTTGGAATCACATAATGCTTTACATAATAATTAAAATTTAAAGTGGCCAAAAACGAAGTAAAGACAAAACTGGTTCGTCCACCCTATCTCAATAAGCTCATTACATTAGTTAAAAGCGACAAAAAAGGCCCTAAAGACAATCGGTACACCATAAAGATACCCCAATTACGGGTGTCCGTAGTGGCTCATTATTGAAAAGGGATTAACTGAGGTCGACCATTATCCACACTGATTGGACGGTCTTCGGGGCTACTCTGAAAAACGTTATCGTTTCAAATGTTGCCATCCCTCTCACGCAAAGCGAGATGCCAGCATGAGCGACAGTGACAGATAGACGAAACCACGTAAATATAGCGTTTCGGAGTGTCCGTCCATACTTGATCCGGCTTATGCCCTTTCGCTTGGTCGGCTTTTATTTCATTTGCTAAAGCTAGAGTTGCGGGTTTGGTGCCAATTAGAGCCAGTTTTTCAGTACCTGAATCTTCGTTATTCATATGATTGTACATTATCTATGAATAGTATATTTTTATTAACAATCGTACCTCTGTGTCTGTCATACCAATGCTTAACAACCTGAAGGTAGGATCGTCTAAGAAAAATAATCTAATGATCATGCTTGCGTGTCATTGACGACAAAGATGATTCTAATGATGAATACAAATTCAAATTGGATTCAAGTCCAAAAATGGGCTTGTTGTTGTATTCATATTTCCAAGGTGCCTTTTAAAAATCTTAAGTCGGTGACATAGCCCGACGGATTACTAGGCTAAGTGCCCACGGCAGAGTCCATTATTCATCTTAATTTTCGTGTCTTCATGAGTTTACTCCGGAACCTCAAAATTTCACTATAGCAACGGAAAAGTATTTTCATTTTCCACTTCTGGGAATGGAATTGGATTATGTCAAGTTTCTACGGCTGATTATTATCGTTCTTCTTAGAATCTCAAGTTAAAATTTACTTAGAAGTAAGGTCATATTGAAATTTAAGCTTTATAACGTAACGGAAGTGGTCTTTGTGCGAAATCACCAAAGTTTTTCGAAGTGTTCATAAGTTTCTTTCCAATCACTCAATTATTCCATTATTAGATTTTTCATAAAAGCTTCCTACGGTATTTAAATCATCTGTGAACGTTTTTTTCACTTCACGTGCTTCATTTTCAATTTTATTACTACATGACAATTTTATTAAGTCTCCAAAACAATGTCCTTATATGTCATTTATTTTAGGCGTAACTTTATTTGTATTTTGTCGTTTCATTTATAATATCAATTTTATATTTGCAACTTCACAGAGGCTGTTTTACTCCAACTTTCTATTTAAATTCCATTATCACATGTTTCACTCCAATCCAAAGGAATCCAGCGAGCAATAAAACAAAATTTAATTCTCCCCGATACGGGTCCTAAGCCGGGCGACCCAGTTCACGCAGACTCGTTTATCGAAGACATCAATCAGGTCCCCATTCACGAAGGTGATTTGATTGCAAAAGTATTGCAGATTGGCTACCGGAATAGATCTAGTTAGATGAAGTGAAGGAACCCGCCTCCCCAACCCGTTTAGTATTGGCTAGATACTGCTGGCATCTTTAGTATCATAGCTAGTGGGGCACACTGAAAACCAGCGTCGTGGTCTCTCCCTCACCGGGGTCCACGGCATATGCTGTGTGGGGTCCCATTGCGATGGGCATCGCTGTGCGACAGGGTGGCACTGCTCAGTTTACTTTCTCTTCCATTGTATGTTTTATGTCATCTCTGTCTTATTTGCTTTTTTTTTATTTACCTCTTTTGTCTTTTGTAATGTCCATGGCAATAAATGTTTCTTTCTATCTTTCTTTCATCATCATCTTCGAATTGAAAGCCCAACATCCTGGGGGGCACCAGACTATTCTGAGGTGGACCGTGCCCATACGGTTTCCCCAGTTTATACGTATTACGCGCATGTCGTCTGGGCAGCGTGGGGAGTGTAGGCCAAATCCTGCATTTGCCTTTGTGAAACAGAGGGTCGTGCTCCTGAAGTGGAGAATATATGACCTGATGATAATGATGATTGATGGTTTTTGATAACAGAGTGCATGTACGCGATCCATGCGTTTTTGGATTCTTTTAAATTAAACGTTTGGAGCCGGGACGTTAATCGCCCGTGTGCTGGACAACACATTATGGAAAATTATATGACACTGCGTTGTAATAGAAATGACAATAACCAAAACAGGTAACTTGGTTAAGTAACCATCTTACTTTAAGTATAACAATCGTCAAAATCTGTCACATTCCATACAAAAACACCTGTTATCGTTATAGTTACGTTTAAAGTTAGGTGGTGGAACTGAACCTTAGTGCAGTCTTATTTGAAAGACTTACTTGTAACGTAAGGACTCGGTGACGTTTGCGCGTTACTTTTAGTCCGTATTTAATTTGAAATCGCCCTTAATATAACTGAAGCTCATATCGTCAAGTAAAGCATTACTATTATCTGTTTTGTTGATTAACCAATCGCTTACTTCACGGTCTGAATGCTTTTGCACTGTTGCCGGCGCATCAGACTATACATTGTTGTTGCAAAGTAATTCCTATCCCAACTGCATAAGATTCAAGTGTTCCGCTTGATGTCGTCGACCTTACAAGTACTAATTAATTGTTACAGCGATTGTTACTTTATTGCCATTGTATTGCTTTTAGCTATTATAAACTGATATATATTTTTAAATTGTTCCACTTTTGCTAGCATCAGTTTCGGATGATTGTTTTCATATTTTTTTAGCGTGAAACTACTTATATTTCTAATCATGAAACTAAATGTCTAGAGGAAGTAAGATATGTAATAAACAAGTGAATATATTTAATTTCGTGTTAATTAATCTAATTGTTTTGATTGTTTCAGGTAATTATTATTAACTGACTCTTCATTACGTTCAAAAAGATTTTGCAGATCCGGTAATACAATACTTATTTAGTTAAGTAATATTATTGAGGTATGGTATGGAATAGTTATTATATTATTAAGTTTATTAAGGCTTCTTTAGAAACGAAAGTAGTCAAAAACCTTTCCAGTACAGTCAGTATCAAATAGTTCTTAACAATGAAAGTGATCAAAAAGTTGATAACAGAATCTAATTCCAATAGGGATGTTTCCTGGGTAAAACAAGCAAGAGTTTTAATTACTCCAGTCCGTTAGTTAGCTTATCAAAAACTACTCGACACGTATTTTTCACTTTTTAAAACTAATGAAAATGTAAAGAGATAAAGCGTGCCAGTTCTAAAGAAAAGGCCCGTGACGTCAGTGAGTGCGTAAAAGTGCAGCACTTTGTGACGTCGCGCGGAACTTCAACGCAACTTTGTAATTATTTGTTAGATTGACAATTCAAAATATACGTGTCCAATATTTTTAAATCCCAACTAATATTATAAATGCGAAAGTAACTCTGTCTGTCTGTCTGTCTGTCTGTCTGTCTGTCTGTCTGTTACGCTTTCCCGCTTAAACCTCGCAACCGATTTTGATGAAATTTGGCATAGAGATAGTTTGAGTCCCGGGAAAGAACATAGGATAGTTTTTATCCCGGTTTTTGAAACAGGGACGCGCGCGATAAAGTTTTTCTGTGACAGACAAAATTCCACGCGGGCGAAGCCGCGGGCGGAAAGCTAGTGTATAATAAAATTGACGGACTATAAAAATTTTTTTTAGGAAACTAGCCTAAGTATTGTAACAAAGACGTGTTGCAAACTTTTTGTTTACTTTGGGTGTTTGAACTATTGACGCTGATTGTACTTACTAATGCTACTTTGATATGAGTTTGAAGTATGATTCGAGTTTAATTATACCCATACATGTCACCAGGACCATTATTGTACCATCCATCTATCCACGTTATCAATCATCAAGGAAGCGATCACTACACCAAGTAAATGTATGACCATATTTTATCGGTATCATTACAAATAATATATCGATAAGATCGTTAGAAGCATTGTCTTAAGTTATAATAATTATTTGTAATGTATGCTACTGAGGGTGGCGTCGACCAAACAAGAGTAAATATTAATCTCAGAATAAATCGTCAGTTTTGACATATTTCCCGTAATGAAACTGTCAATGTGCCAGTTAAACCAGGAGTTATTCTCGGATAAAAGTTTGGTCGAATCGGAGCTAAAGGTATTTTTTTTTTTGTGTTGAGCGACTATTCTAGTTCTAAGATAAAGTCGTAGTATCATTGCGACCGGTATCGAACTATTGTGATCGCCACTGTTTTCCTTAGTTCGCCTCCGAATCCTGCATCTATTAGTTCGTTCGTTCCTTTCAGCCAAATGACGTCCACTGCTGGACAAAGGCCTCCTCCAAGGTTTATCTATTACCTATTTTGAAGTTTGGTTTAATCGGATGACAGTGATTAAAAGTCAAATGACGAATCGCTGAGTTGCGATCATCGAGTAATCGATCTATCGAAATGACACGGATTAGACTGTTTTTCAATAGGACGACTTGTAAACGTCAACGACATTTTGAATATTACAAAATACGCTAATTAGGCCACTGGTTGCGCTATTTAATTACGTAATAAGGTATAAACCTGTGTAATTAAAATAAATAAAATGTGTCAGATTAAACCATATCAATGTCGTTCGATCGATACTAAAGTTGTTTTACATACACGTAAAGTCGACAGCACATCAACCTATACATTTTTGTTGCAAAATAGCCTGTATTACAACAAGATAAGAAGCCACTGTGTTTAGGTTGATATGCTGTCGTCCGTATATGCCATATGAATAGAGCACCACAGACAGTATTTCTTCATCAAAAGAACGACTATTCAATTAAAGCATTACCTCCACTGTCAATATTTACGGCGAGGAGCCTTAACAGTCACCTGTGTAAACATGTCGTTAATGCCAAAAGGCAAATATTTAAGTCTACCTTCAGGATAGAGCATTAATCCGATTGTGGTATTATTAAACAGTATAACCGTTTCAGGCATTTGAAGATTATATTTAAAAGACTTTATTCATTTACTAGCTTTCCGCCCGCGGCTTCGCCCGCGTGGAATTTTGTCTGTCACAGAAAAACTTTATCGCGCGCGTCCCTGTTTCAAAAACCGGGATAAAAACTATCCTATGTTCTTTCCCGGGACTCAAACTATCTCTATGCCAAATTTCATCAAAATCGGTTGCGAGGTTTAAGCGGGAAAGCGTAACAGACAGACAGACAGACAGACAGACAGACAGAGTTACTTTCGCATTTATAATATTAGTTGGGATAACGACAACCTGCTTATTGTCCTGTGTGTTACTACACTACTCGTAGCAGAAGATAGTTATTTAAATAACAATATATTATCGTAATTTAAAACTCTTACATTATTCCTACAATTCCTATATTTGGCTTGGTGTGCCATTAAGTGTTCTAAAAGAGGTTCATTTAGTAATGAAAGGTATGTATGTATGTATATTAAAGGATTTTTATTACAAGCTTTATTACAAGCTTTATATTGACTTCACTTGTTAGTATGTGTGGGACAAATCTTGCAACTGAATTTAAGACCAGTTCTCCTCAACCGATTGAGCTGAAATTTGGTATACTTATGTAAGTACGATGACAATGCAATATTATGGTACCATTGAGCTGGTCTGATGATGGAGTCGGGAGGTGGCCATAGGAACTCCTAAACAACTCATCAAGTTTGGGTTCGTTGGATTTGTCTTTTCAAGCACTTTAGTGTAAGATAATGTCCAGGGTTCTGAGATTAAGATATAACTAAAAAGTGTAAAATAAAATTATAATAAAAATAAACTTTTTTAAAAACAAGCTTTTATTCTGAATTTCGAAAGCTTGTAGCGCAAACAGAGAAAAAGAGAAATAAATTCCATGCGCGATACAAGCTTTCGAAATTCAGAATAAAAGCTTGTTTTTAAAAAAGTTTATTTTAATTATAATTTTTTAACTCATCAGATCAATGAATGTTTTAAAACAAGAATGTGAATTAAAATTCTGAGGCAAGTATGCATTGAGATGCATGTGTTCTCTGGAGTGAAAAGCCTTGACATTTTTCGAAACAGTGAACAGAACAACTGTGTCAATAATTACTCGTACGTAAGAACAGTATTCGGTACAACAATACAATTCGTTTTGATGCACCTTAGAGCGTGACTGGAATAATTGTTTAAAACATCGTTTTCACCTAACGATTGTAGTCTGAAACCACACTAAAACTAAGGTAGAGCACGTATAGAACAGAGCTTAAACCTCAATCTAATTTCAAGCTTGTGATTGGTTGAATTTTATTGTTTAGTTAGACCAAACAGGTCTGAATATAATATATGACTGAGATTCCAAATCCAATTTTGAGGGTGATTTCGTAACATGGACTTGAGTTTTCTTAGTTCTTACAAATTGCTAGGTAGGTACTAAACTCAATATTGTTGTTTCATCATCTAGCTAGACACTTAACTAAGCCATTTCTTAATATCAGCACTCAAGCCTTTTTTTATCATGCAACCAAAAATATTCGCGAGTGACATGTAGAAGCGAAATCTCAAAATCGTGCCTCTATTTAAAAGCTTATTACAGCAATCGTGTCGCAATCGTATCGTCGGATCTGAAAAACAATTTCCTTGTAATGTTTGCCGCGGGGCATGTCGCTGAATATTCAAGAATCGGCCGCTTTGTCGCTTGTTACCGTGTTACCAACCCCGTTGGTCCTTGTGACGCAAAACAGGTGGCTTATTGTCGGTCATGCATGTTTAAATCAGGTGTGTTTTTGACCACGTGTAAAAAAATTGCTTTAAACCCACCTGGGTTTGTTTGCGAAGCCCTTTTTCCACGTGGCCCCAATATGCCATTCATCTACCTATTGCTTAAGAATGCGCCGCTTTGTCGTTTGTTACCAAGTTACCAACCCCGTTGGTCCTTGTGATGCAAAACAGGTGGCTTATTCGGTCATGTTTAAACGTGGCGTCTTTTGGCCACGTGTGAAAAAAAACCTTAAACCTGACTGGGTTTGTTTGCAAATCCTTTTCCACGTGTTCCGCCGCGTGCCAGCCATAGTTATTAACAAACTTTTTGGTCTTTATTTACAATAAACAGATTTTTTTTTAAAACTAAGTCAAACTTAACTCTAAACAAAATAAAAATATAAACTTATATTATATACAAACTTTTGAAAAATAGAGCAGTCAAATTATCAATTATCATTATTAATCGTGTCCAAGCAGGACAGCGCTAGATGCAGGTCGCTATCATAAATCATGGGGGCGGCCTATGTACATCAGTGGACGTCCTATAGCTGAAATGTTGATGTTGATAATGAATCATGCAAGCTTTACAATTTTCACTCAACTCTGAATTTGGCGTTGTGGGCACTTTCAACTCTCTGTACACAAGTTCATCGCCACCAACAAAAGAAGAAGAACTCTCTGTACGTCCTGAGTAATTCCTGACATTTGCTTCTCTTGCAAATTCCAGTACACAAGCTCTTTATTGGCCTACGTTTCTCTCTTCTGCCTTCCACCTAGCCTTCCAGAATTGTAACTGTATTGTAACAACAGTATTCCAACTGTATCTTAATACCAGATGCATGACTGATGAAATGGAAATACATAACCCTAATTTAAAGGTTACGTAAGTGTTTATGTCGATGTTATTGTCGTTTTTAGATCCAAATGAAACTGTTTACGTCTGTACAATTCCAGTCAAGCATAACAAAAGCTATGAGTACATTTGTACAGCTGTTTGAACTAACATTGAAACGACTCCCAATAGTGGAAAATTATTTACAAAACTGAAACATAATTTTAGAAGAACCTGCCTAGAAATAAAGGTTGATGTATAGACTGAAACACAGAACATAAATTCTCTATGAAAAATGGCCCTTTTTACCTTAAATAAGACTTTAAACTTGAATGCCTTTTGCCTGTACACCTGATACCGGAATTACTATTTTAAAATGTAACCCAAAGAAATTCCAACGTCGCAAACTCAAATGTGCACCGATTTCTTTCCAGAATAGTTGGAAGGTGACCGTAGAGGTTCCACTCCGTGATGCTATGTCTGCATCTATCTCTGTCCTTTACAATAGCATTTAGGGCTGTGCGAGTGAGATACAAATATAAAAATCCTCTGCGTTGTGGGACATCTGTTACCGTAATAGGATTTTTAAGGTATTCCAGACAGGATTCTCGTATTTGTCGCGAGTAGGGTTGCCACCTGTCTGGATTTCACCGGCTTTGTCCTTGTTTATAAGGCGTCCGGGGATAGATAGATAGATGAAATTTATTTGCATCACCATAATGACTCGTAGAGACGATGGCCGTTGGGGCAGGAAAGTTCTCGAGTGGCGACCACGGGCTGGAAGACGTAGCGTGGGCAGGCCAACTACTAGGTGGACCGACGACGATCTGGTAAAGGTCGCGGGAAGAGCCTGGATGCGGGCAGCGCAGGACCGTTCATTATGGAAAACCTTGGGGGAGGCCTTTGTCCAGCAGTGGACGTCATTTGGCTGAAACGAACGAACAAATGACCGGGTGAGGTATCATTTTATTAAGAAAGTCTTCCGAAAATCTTAGGCCGATGAAGGGCGACGCGACTAACTAAAAAAAAACCTGTTCACTTCATATTGTAGGCTCCAAAATTCGGGGTTTTTACGCGTCTTATACTGGTACCTAATGACGCCTAATGTTAGAGATGACAACCCTAATCGCAAGGAATCCTCAAGGATTTGTCTGATGCTGCAGCGTTCTAGCGAGTTTGAATTTATGCCATTAGTTTGGTCGTCGTTTGCTTCTTACAAACATTTTAGACAGAATTTTATTCTAGGACTATCCTTCCTTAGTAATTCATAGACTACTCCTCTTTGGAAATCTTTCTGGAATTTTATGGACTCTTAAAAGATTTTAACATTTTTATTTTTAGGCTTCATTGTTCTCCAATTTTACTCAACAGTTAACGAGGGTAGTACTCCTGCAGTGGAGACTGAATGACTGATGATGATGACCAAAAATTGTTTTTCTCTTATTAATTAGTTAAATTTATAGCGTTCCTTTTTAGCTCTACGATACTTTTTGATTTGGCTTCTCTAAGTATGAATGTATCCTACTAATATTATAAATGCGAAAGTTTGTGTGGATGTTTGTTACTCTTTCACGCAAAAACTGCTGAACGGATTTTGATGAAACTTTACAGTATTATTGTTTATAACTCAGATTAACATATAGGCTATAATTTATGACGATCTGTGACAAACTGAATTTCACGCGGGTGAAGCCGCGGGCGAAAGCTAGTGGATTCATATAAATGTTGCGTAAACCAGAACCATAAATCATTTTAACTATCCACAGTTCAAGACAAAAAATAATTATTGCCTTTATATCCTCCCAAGAACAAAAACGTGTTCATGGTATTAGGTCACAACCATTGTCCGATTCAAGCCTTTTAAGAAATCGCCCATTGTCTTATGTGGTCCACTTTCTCCTCTCTATGGTGGCCATGGGCCCTCCCACATCCTTGCAGTTTGGTAATGAACGGTGGGTTTTGTTTCGTCATGAATGATTGTGTTGTATGGGATATTGTTTTTTGTTGTTGATTATAATTAATTATGTTCCGTCGTAGGTGTAACATAAAAAAATCCAATAACCAATCTGTACAGTTTAACTTTCCCCCGGGACAAACTTGATCTTCATTGGTTGGGTTTTTGTGGCGGTCAAGCTGTAGATCCTGGCTACACAGGAGTTGCAGTGGTGGGAACGAGAGGTGGGAATAGTCCCGTTAACCAATCTGTATCTATTATATCAAACTGTCACAGGTCATCACGCATTCCGTGACTAAATTGCTGAGCATTATTACAATTAGTTTTTAGATTGACCTCTTTTGAGAAATTGCCTTTAGGAACTTTCACTTTCATCCTCTTTTTCACTAGAAGAAGGACATACCGAATTAGGTTATATTCTTCTACTAGGTCTATGTCAAACCATCTTTTAACTAATTTGGTTAAGTGATCAAGCGAGACTTACTTTGGCATTGCAATATTAGTATTTTTTTAAAAGATTATTAGCAATTTGTATTGCACAAATTACTAATAGTCCCGTTAGCCCCTCTTAATTACTTAATTGGTACCTCTACCCATGGATTATCTGGTATTTTTCAACCGACTTCAAAAAAGGAGGAGGTTCTCAATTCGACCCGTATGTTTTTTTTTTCTATGTTTGTTACGCGATAACTCCGCCAATTATGAACCGATTTGAACAAATCTTTTTTCGGCATATAGGTAACTAGCTTTCCGCCCGCGGCTTCGCCCGCGTGGAATTTTGTCTGTCACAGAAAAACTTTATCGCGCCCGTCCCTGTTTCAAAAACCGGGATAAAAACTATCCTATGTTCTTTCCCGGGACTCAAACTATCTCTATGCCAAATTTCATCAAAATCGGTTGCGAGGTTTAAAAGCGGGAAAGCGTAACAGACAGACAGACAGACAGACAGACAGACAGAGTTACTTTCGCATTTATAATATTAGTTGGGATACCTCAAGGGTGGTCCCATTTAAATTTAATAATAAAAAAAACAACCCCCAAGGGTGGAAAATTGGGGATGAATTTTTTATACGAAATATCTCCGCCGATTATAAACCAATTTGAACGATTATTTTTTTGTTGAATAGGTATTATCAAAAGCCACCCTTTTGATATATTTATGTAGGTACGAGGGCGGCACTGAAAATTTCGGGAATCAAGGAAGTGAAACAACATTACTATTTAAAAATGTATTTATTGCTTTTTAAAGTATTCTCCGCGAAATTTGACACATTTTTCCATACACGAAACCAATCATTGAAGCAACCATTGCATTCGGAAGTTTGGGTCTCCAAAATGGCCGTTTTGTAGGCTTCCACAGCTTCTTCAGGTGATGAAAATCTCTGACCACGCAATTTATTCTTTATTTAAGGGAAAGTATAGAAATCATTAGGGCTTAGGTCGAGGCTGTACGGCGGATGGACTAATAATTCTATGTTTTCTTGCTCTAAAAACTCCTTTGTTCAGTGCGCGGTGTGAGAACTCGCATTGTCGTGATGGAGGATGATGCGGCGGTTGCAGTTCTCTTTACGGAGTTCAGAAACGACCTGTGGCAAACAAATGCTAGCATACTAATCTGCATTAACCGTTCTTTGTCCCCCAAGAGGAATAGTCGCAACATGGCCGGTTTTGGAGACAAACGTGGCCACCATTTTTTTTGCAACACTCCGTGAACGAACAATTTTTGTTGGCTTTAATTCATTTTCGAACACCCAAACTCGTGACTGGTTTTTTGTTTCGGGTTCGTACGCGTATATCCATGATTCGTCACCTGATACGATGTTGTATACAGCATTTGAGGATCCTGCATGTAATCTCCCGAGAGTTCTGACGCACCAAGTAACGCGAGCTGCTTTTTGCTCTTCACAGAGCGAATGCGGTATCCATCGGGAAAACAACTTTTTTACACCTAATTGTTCATGCAAGATTATTTGTATTTGACTCATGCCAATGTCTAAAGTTGCCTGAATTTCGCGGTATATCACATGTCGATCTTCTTCAATCAGCTTACGCACAGCATCAACGTTTTCTTAGGTGACTGCAGTTTTTGGACGACCTTGACGGGGATCATCACTGAGCTTGACACGTCCACGTTGAAATTCAGGAAACTAGCGATAAATTGTGGTTTTGGATGGGGCTTCATTACCAAATGCAGAAATCATCCGGTCAACACACTGTTTTTGTGTTAAACCACTTCAAAAGTCATAATAAATCATCGCTCTTGAATTTTCTCGAGTCAATTCCATTTTCTCAACGACTAAACAAGTTTGACAAGACCTTGTGATACGACCGAGAATCTTTTTTTAAATAAATAAATGGTATACGATTTTTAAAACCCTGGACTTTGCAATTAAATAGATTTTAATATGACTGGAACAGTGGAAATATTCCATTCCCGATACTTTTAGTGCAGCCCTCGTATACCATGATTGATACTTTTGGAGTCGGTGCAGGCAAACTTTACATGTTTCATAATCTTGGCACCGACTCCAGAAGTATCAATCATGGTATACCTACATAAATATTAATAATTCGTCCTAATAAATAAGTAGGTAATTAGTAATTATTTTTCTTCTTTTTAGTGTAGGTTTTTTGGAGTCGGTTTTATTTTTTTTTATAAAATTTTACTTATATGTATAACAAGGCAGGTATTTGACCGCAATCGCACCAGATGTTAAGTGAGATGCTGTCTAGGATGGTATATCTGCCCTGTAAGTTCTTTTCACTCTCGCGTTGTTTTTTGCTTCTCATTTGTTTCCCTTTGATATTTACCAGACAGTATGATTTCAAAACTCATTTTACGTTTCATCCTCCCGTCTGTCATTCATCATAACTACCAATCTGTGCACCAAAATAAACTGGCTAATCTTACTGAAGTAACCGCAAGGTTAACGAAAGTAGGTCGCCATGGCGTAACCGATTTGATACAATTAATTCCGACTGTCACATTTGTTACTGTAACAAATTGGGGAAGCGACGCTCTTGAACTTGGTAATGTAATCGAGAAGTTGTATCGGGTGACTCGATTAAACTGTAGTAAGAGTAGAGATACATCTACGGTAGTAGAAAGTTCTGTTAATCTCTCAGGCCCAGAACAGACGGTGAAACGCAACTGCAACGAAACCTCAACTGCTAGTTACTTTTGAGTTGCATCTAAGTTTCTGCCATAGCGTCCGTTGAGAGACCACACATGACGCGACCAGTTTGAAACTTTCAGTTTCAGTTTCATTTATCAGAATCATCAGAAAGTTGCAGTTGCGTTTCACCGTTTGTTCTGGGCCTCAGTGTATAGATCGTTTCATCCACGAAGACGCGCCCCACCAATTTTTGGTCGAGGGAAGCGCGTGGTGCGGGGAGTTTGATCCGAGCAATCCGACCGTCATTATTATAGTGTGCGTGTGCACTCATGGATAATTTAGCGTGTACCGATAACACTCAGACATTAGCGGAAGAATGGTGGGGCGCGTCTTCGTGGATGAAACGATCTACTAATAACGGCTCAAGGAGGAAATTTTAAACTGGGAAAAATCGTTTTATACTCGAAAAAATCTGCCACAGCCGAGTCTAATAAGGAGATAAAAAGGAGGGTTGGAAGTTTATATTATGAAAGTCCTATGTGTTTAAAGTAAGAGAGTTGAAATTTAAAATGTATTGTCTATAGCGCATACAGTATGCGCTATAGATGCTAAGAGCGGATTTTACGAAACTCCACCCCTAATGGAGTAAAACGAGGTCCACGCGTACGAAGTCGCGGGCGGCCGCTAATAATTTTATAAATTGAAAAAATCGATTGCCTCAGATGGGGATTGAATCCACTCAATCATTACGAGATATTATTATGATAAATGTTGTTTTAATTTGTAATTTGGTTCCATTTATTCGTATTAAAATTGAAAATGTCAAGAGGTTTTTTGTTCTATTTCATTACACTTGAGTGTAATATAAATCACATGGATGACTTACGAGTGTGATCGAGGACAGGAATCGTTCAATTAGGTCATGCATTATTTCATAAATAATAAATGAATGTTTATGCAAACTCGTTAATTAATTCAGATTTAAATGGATATAGTTCATAAGTACCTGGCTGTTAGTTCCAGGAAATTCTCAAAGAACGTAAGAACTCTTTAAAGAACGCTAAGTCCGTATCTTCGATTCAGAAGTTCTAAACTTTTGCTTTGTGCAAGTTCCGCTAGAATATTCAACTTTGTCTTCTCGGAAAGAAAAATTGTGAAACTTGTATTAGAAACTGATGTTCTAAGATAAAAAGTTTTCTTTTATCTTGTGAAGGAAAGATTTATCTTTATAATAATAATAGCATTTTTGATGGGTGTATGATTTGGTGTTTGCCGAACGATGTAACGACCTAAAACATTGATTTGACTGGACTAACGTCGATGTGGTTGCCGGTTCGAGTCTTGAAGGGAGCTTTTAATATAAGCTTGATTGTGCTTTTATAACCGAAGGCAAACACGTAATTAAAACCATTATTTTGTTTTATATTCGTACTCAAGAATGCACTTTCAAGTCGAAGTTCTTTATTGAAGTCTAAAGCTTTTTTATCACCTCCAATGGTTACTTGCTTTAAACTCTAATTGCTCTTGTTATTTACTTATCCCCTTTTACGTCAAAAACACGTGTCCGATGCAATCAAAAGCTAATGTTAAATCTGTTTGCATGTGCCAAGTAAGGCCCGATCGCATTAGATAGGCCGCACGGTCAAAATTTCACAAGTCGACCTACGCCCGTAGTCTCTCGTAGGAAGATTTGGGTGGGGGTAATCGTTACTTAACTGTCGATATCGATTAAATTTTAATCTGTGCGATTTGTCATAGCTATTGACAATAGAGCTGTTGAAATGACAGTAACAAGTGTATTGTAAAATAAATATTGTGGTAATTTTATTTATGAAATACCTACCTATTTGTTATGAACGTGTTATAATGATACTGTTATTGAATCGGTTCCATTATTAACGAGTATGTTGACGAGGTCGGTTAAAAAGCGAAAAATTGCTACTATAAAAGAAGAATTTCACCGATAAATTTTAAACTTAACGTCTTCCAATATTTATATTTTTTTATCAATTTCGGATATTCGTCATTCTGTGATAGATTGATGTGCTGGCATCTGTACATAAATCTAGATATTTAATAATAGTTCACTTGATTTGGTGCTGAAACACTAAACAATATTTCGGCAACAATATTTTCACGATTCGATACAAACCTCGCCGGATTAAATCAACATTGAAAGTGAATGGTTCATCGACATGTTCAGTACAAAACAACACATCCTGTTCTCCATAAAACTAGCGCTTTCTCACGTATACACCGTATATTACATTACGTCGCGGAATACTGTTTGTGGTTCCCGAGTCTGATCACGAAATGCGTGTCGCGGGAGTGGCGAATGCGAAATCGAGTATCGATATTGCGATCACGTACATCACTACAATGCCCACGTACTTTCGAGCTTTAGTTAAACGACTTTGGTCTTTAAGTCTGTTACACAAGAGTTGCCCCCTGATATTGCTTTTTGAGACGATGAAAATATTTTCGCTAACCTCGGCCAAAATATTAAGGGTGTTAATTAGTTTGACGTTAGTAAGATGTTACGATAGTAGTTATCTCTGAATAATAAAGTGAGACTTAAAAAATCAGTTTATATGCTACCACAGCATTCCGCCACCCCGGGACAAACTTGACCTTCATTGGTTGGGTTTTTATGGCGGTCAAGCTGTAGATCCTGGCTACACAGGAGTTGCAGTGGTGGGAACGAGAGGAGGGAACAGTCCCGTACCACAGCATTTGAATTACAAGTTGACTAGGAACTTTTAAAGTTCAAGTTTGCTAATAACTGCAATATTTTTATTATGTAAAAGAATAAACGAGCATGAGGGCTCTTAAACCACCTATTGGTTTATCACCGTACCGTATTGACATTATCAGAAGAGTTCCTAATAGACCTGTTACCTGCGTTTTCCAGAATGACAATGAAAAATATTCTGTCAAATACCTCAGCTCATAAAGGTAACAAGAAGGCACTGGATGCAGGCCGCTACCGACCGGTCAATATGAAAATCATTGGGGGAGGCCTATGTTCAGCAGGACGTCTTATGGCTGAAATGATGATGATTCTATAAAATTATTCGCACCCGATTCATCCAAGAACGTCTACCAATTTCATAATCATAACACTAAACCATGGAACTGCCGACCAAACAACGGTAGCCGGTCCAAAAATACCCCAACGAGCGACGTTGACGGTTCTTATTGGGTTAATTATGGGCGGATTTGGGTCGCGACTCTGACGGATTGCGGAGACGAGATTTGGTTTTGGAAGGGTTAAGAAGATTTTTTAGGCAAGAGCACAAATGAGATCGTTAGATAACAGGGATGTTTGAATAAATATAGTATCATACAAAGGCTTACAGAACGGGGAGCCTGTCTAAATTTAGATATCATTTTTGGAACGAAAGGGCTTGCGGAATATTGTGTCAGAATAAGTCGTCTAAATATGGACGTTTTCTTTTATTTGTGAAGCTAAGTAGAGCTGCTTTATTGTTGCGTAAAGTAGTAGGGTTAGAAATGTAACTGGCTTGAATTAGGGTTAGTTTTACGTGTGGAAAACCCTAACAAGGACGTAATGTAAATCATGTATCCTATATTATCTTGTGTAGACGTAAAAGGTGCTTTTTTGCAGTAGGTACATAATGTACAGTTAAATGTGCTTCTAAGGGTGAATTGTCGGCTTGTGGTATCGTAATCTATTGTGTTCATACGAAAGTGTCGACATGTAAAGTACATTTTTTTGGTAAAAGCCTAAAAACTGAACCGATTCTTATAAGATTGGAATGAGAAGTGATTTGTTTGTTCAGAATTAAGTACCTAAGTTTACGTAAGCCGACTCAAAAAGTGACGTAAGACCTTGATTATGTGAGCAATTTAAAGTCTGATCAATAATTATTTCAAACAAAATGATCTAATCCTTAGCAATTCAGCTCTCAATTGCCTATAAAGGTATGTATTTTGTAGTCTTTTTATAAGGTGCGGTTTTGCTCAATGCGAAGCTGACGTGATTTAATGAAGTCATCAATATATTCAGTTTATCGTTCGTATCTAATGACCGTTCACATCTGCGAATGGGTTTGTTGTGTTATAATATGTAAGGTAATTCTTGGAAGCTGTTTAGTGCACTTGAAACTTTGAAAGTCTGTTTGCACAATAATCAATAGGGTTGTAATTACTAAGGCTGAGTTGCACCAACTTACTTTAACCGTAACTGTAACAAAAATGGCTGTTTTTGCACGGAATTTCACAGATTTTTGAAGTTTGTTAAAGTTAAAGGAAGATGGTGCAACTCAGCCTAAAAGTTATAATTTAGAGTACAAGCTTTTGATCCGACGATGTCATGGTCCAATGCACGTATGAGTTGGAAGGGGTTTTACAGGAGCTAACCTTGCGCCATGCAATAGCAAAGGTATTATATATATTTAGGTTTTACGAGTAGGTACTGTTCATCTTCCTATAGTAGCTTTGGTCTCTACCATGGTTATAAATACTCCTGACCTAATTTGACATTTGATCTAACAGTTAAAATTAAGATTGTCAATTTGGATAGTTTGAAAAGTAGAGCGTTCAGGCAGCTGTCGTAAAACGATTTTATTAACTCATCAATACTCATAAATTCGTCTCGTTCCCATAAAATGTGACGCGTAATTTCATTTCACCTTAAACGACTTCGAAAGTTGTTACAGTCACATCAAATAAAAAGCCATCAAATTCAAATGCGTTTATGACACGATTTCCCCATTCGGGGGAACCTACTTCCTATATTCGGGTAGTGCAATATTTACCCCAATGTCGCTGCCGTGGGGTAATTTTAATATTGTAACGAATTTACGGAGGCACTTAGTCGGTGTACGCGTTGGAAATTGGGTTACCGGGGAAATTATTATCTCCGATGCTGGCAGGACAGGCAGGCCTAAACTCATTAAGTTGGCGTAATGACCTGTTGATTACCTACCTACTTGAGATAGATTCAAGAAAAATGGTTATTTAAATATTGATTGGGAAATTACGTCTATAACATGGTGTCTCTAACCTGTTACTATTCTAATCAGTCATCAGGTCATTTAGTCTCCACTACAGGAACAAAACCCTCTCTAATGAGGGCTATCGTTTTTATACTTAACAGTTGGCACCCCTGGCGATTGACAGGACCTTACTCTACAGTTGCGCCATCTTGATGACTCTGATTGACTCTACTTTAGCGCTCACCAGTTGGTGCCACTGTCTTCGCTACTAGCAAGTGACAGGACCTTACTCTACAGTGGCGCTAACTGGTGAGCGCTAAAACGATAGCCCTCATTGTAGTAACTCGTCCCAATAACCAAATAAGCCAGGGCCCCGTTGTCCACTGCTAAAATGACCTTCTTATTTTAGTAGTGGACAACGGGGCCCTGGCTGGGGCTGGCTATCATCTGGTCTTATCATCACCAATTTCTGATTGGGACGAGTAATCGCCCTGTTAGCGCTGCGCGCTCTAATTAGTTTGGGATAAAACATCTCTTTGGTCTTCGATTAATTAACGTTATAAATTGTACATTAGTTGAATTGAAATTGTTGTACGGCCTTGTGTAGTTGTAATAAGAATGATTTTGCAACAAAAATTTATAGTCTGATGTGCTTTTCAATGTACCAATAGCTAATCCAGCTCCACTCTTGCGCATTACATTTCAAGGACTGTGAAACTAACAGTTGATTTACACACACTTACAGAGTCAGTTCGTAAATCATCATGATTATTGTCTATATCTATCCAGACCAACGCTAGGAAGTCTAGCCTGCTTAGGCATTACTGCATGCTCTACTGCACTGCAGTACATCGGAGAATAGACTAAGAGCTAGTGAACGCCAGACCTACCTTATTTTATAAAAATTGACAGTTTGTCAGCGCATTCTGACATGGAATACAGTCTAATGAATACCGTAAAAGTTAGGCTTACGTTCGTTCGTTCCAGACAAAAGACATCCACAGCTGGACAAAGGCCTCCCCAAGGATTTTCAAATCAACCGACCCTGCGCCGTCCGCATCCCGCGACCTTCACCAGTTCGTCGGTCAACCTAGTGTTGCCACACTACGTCTTCTGGACTGTGGTCGCCACTCGAGAACTTATCTGCCCCAGTGGAAATCAGGTCTGCGAGCTATGCATATGTGCCCTGCTCACTGCCACTTGATTTTAGAAATTTCTGCAGGCTATGTCGGTCACTTTGGTTCTCCTGTGGATCTCCTCATTTCTGATTCGATCATGCAGGGAAACTCCGAGCATACTTTCAGCTTTTATAAAATAACCTAGGTCTGGCGTTCACTAGCTCTTAGTCTAGAAGTATACCATGTGTTATAATTAAAAAACGTACGCTATTGCCGAGTCAATTTCACGCACTGATAAATCCTACGTGGGTTTATCTGTGATCTTGGCAGTTTTAACTGCTGATATAAAACTTATATCCAACGAAAAGGATTTAGGCAACTGTAGTAATCTGCAGCGTACTGGTTAGGATTCTGTCAATACTGACTCGTACTCGTACGAGTCATGCGTACTAATGTGGACAACGATATGAAAATACAGGATAGATCTATTGTGAAATGATGACGACCCGAATAGCTCGTTTGATTTTAAGCCTTATATTTAAGTGTGAGATCCAAAGAGTAAATTCGTAATTTTTTTATAGGTTTCTGTGCTGAAAGACACAAATCTTGAATTCTTGGAATAACTGTAACTCGCATTAAAATCAAAACCTTGTATAAATGTCAGATGTTAAGTGGCATGGCGTCTTTATTCACCGTGAATTCCAAATTGAGCTTGAAAGTATTCAAGACATTTAAGAAAAAAAAAGAGAGCTTGAATCCGCTTCTGAGAAATAAACGAAATACATTTTTGTGATAATATGATTTTCATGACACGGCACATCAATGACATCAAGTTTAACAACGGTTTTGCGACAAAAATGTGATGTCTGGTGTGCTGTCTGTTCACTGAAAAACGTGGGTTCATGAATGTTCAATAAAATATAATATTAAAAGACCTTTGACCTTTCAAACAAATACAGAGCTTATGAATAAAAAAAATTGGAAACGTTGATTGCTAACCGAATATTTTTCAATCAAAAAGTTATTAATTTCCTTTACAATTATTCAGTTTTAATTAACGTCTCTCGAGGTCTGCCCTTGGTTTAACTAAGTATGTTTTTATTTTAATTTTACGGCGTGAAAATGATAAGTAAAATTAGGTCAATATTTTTGTCAGCCAACAATTTTCTTTTTCTGAGATATTCAATTTCCTTTATTTACGTTACAGATTTGGTTCCATATTGCGTATTTTTAAGTAGCTGGAAAATAAATATTTCTTTGTAATTCATGACGAGGGAGAATGCGAGAATTCATTATTATCAGTCTTTTAGCAGTGTTAATTTGTAATTAATGTTGTCTGTTTGGACATACTTACCTACAATAATATTTTTATGACATTGATGCTATGTTAAAATTTATTAATTAATAGTAAAACCAGACGTGCAAACTGTAACTTCTCCCTTATTCCCACTAGACTGTTCTTCGTCACCATTCCCTGATCCCTCCCATCTTCTAGTCCAATGTTTTATATTTAGCCGCCTTTGATTGTCGCGCAGATTGCCTCGGACGCGTAAACTAATTATGGCACCGAAATAAACGTTCAGGAAGTACGGTTTTTGTAAGACATGTCAAGATTGAAGCGAACGTGAACGTGGTCGTTAGATAAATAAAAACGTAGTGTTTTGAAACTGTGTCTGCTGATGTTTTTATATGTAATCCTAGGGACGTTGCCAAACAAATCGGTGTTAACCGATATAACTCTTTTGGTTCTTATTTAATTACAGTGGAGACGTAGAAGACTAAAACTACAACCCTGTAGGTCTCACGCACGGGGTAAAGTGTGAAATGAAGGGAAATTTCACCATTTGCCTGTGGTTAGTTAGTATAGGATCGTGTTCTTGCTACAGAGACTAAATGACCAGATGATGATGATTGGTATCAACTTATAAAATAAATGCAACTAGCTCAAACTATTTGAATGGCTCTCAACAACATTTCGGCTCTTCGATAGAGCTATTACTTATTTCGAAAGTCTTATACCGCACACATAATAATACGAGTATAGCAGATGATGTACCTATTCAATTGAATCAATAAAAGAAAGAATAAATAATCACACAAGGAGAGCAAGCTTATCCAAAGTCAATAAAATAATAATGGTTAAGTATATGATTGTGCGTAACGGTAAATACAGGTGATCTCATGTGTGAAAGACAAAATAATTGTAGAATCTTGCTCTCAACGCTGCAGGTAACAGTACTTTTGTTATTACATTGATTGAAAGGACCAACAGCTAGATTTACTGATACGTATGTAGTTACAAACCGGAAAGTTTCTTGCTTTATTACTACCAGTAATTTCGTTTGAGTTGTGATCGATATAAATACAATCTAGCACTAATTAGAAACTTTATTAACACATAAGTTGGCAATTTATGATGCAATCAAATTGGTTATATCCGCAAATGTAAAATGGAACAGTACTTTACAATTCTGATTCTCGCAATACATCTTTCTCGGTTCGTTAATTCAGTTCTTTTGTGAAATGTAGATAGTTGATCTATAACAGGGTTTCTCAAAGTGGGGTACGCGAACCCCTAGTGGTTCGCCATTCGACGACAGGGGGTTCGCGATACTCGCGGAAGTCTAAGGCTACGGCCGGATTCTCGCGACACCCCCACTCGGGCGATGACCGAACTCCGCGGAGGTTTTAGTGGGTATACCCCGTCCTTTAAGGGCGCCGGGAATCCCACACACCACCCTGTCCCCCGGCAGTGGTGACGGTGCGCAAAGCATTTCCTCCGCGACAAAAAAAGGGTTCGCGACAAAATTTTTGTAATGGGGCGGCAGAATTAAAATTGTCCAAAATTACTACTAAAATTGACTCCATTTGCGACAAGAAACAAGCACACCATCAGCAAAAGCATCAATATTAAAAGTCATTTCTTTGGCACTTTATTTCGTAAGTACCTTTAATGAAATTAGAACCTTCATTTTCTTCAATAGTCGCTCGCTCGCCTCAGCCAAGCGACGTCCACTGCTGGACAAAGGCCTCCCCCAAAGCTTTCCATAATGAGCGGTCCTGCGCTGCCCGCATCCAGGTTCTTGCCGCGACCTTTACCAGATCGTTGGTTCACCTTGTGGGCCTGCTCGCGCTACGTCTTCCAGCCCGTGATCGCCACTGAAGAAAAGGCCTGCCTGTTGGGGCAGAAAAGTTCTCGCTTTTCTGCCCCAACGGCCTTTTCTTCAATAGTTTTTTTTTTGGGGAGGCGAGTTTTAATTACCTAGTTAAGGGGTTCGCTGTCACCTGAAAACCTTAACAGGTGTTCGTGGAGCCAAAAGTTTGAGAGTCCCCGATCTATAAGGCTGACGTACGAAATTGCCCGTCTCAAGGACATCAGTGTGCCGAACTCAATGCGTCTTTGTGGTCCAATCTATCTAGTGCATTCCATAATAGAGGCTCAGTGCTCTTATCGTGTGTGTCGTGTTTGTTCTTTTGTATGGGTTGTTTAGAAGGGTAATGGGAGTATTTGCTATCTTCATTGAATGTTGATTACCTTATCGACTGTCAGTATTTTAAAGACTTGACAAATCTGGAGGCGTAGTGTGAGTTTACATCAAACGTCATCACTAGTGAGCGCGTAAAAAAATGAAATTAAATGTATGACGAATTGTACAGTCGCGGAATGAAAAGGTTCGTCACCTTAGTGTCGGTTTTCGCTTGCACTAGGTACTGTAAGAGTCAAACCTGCCAACATAACAGTGCAAAAAACAGTGCTGCTAATATTTAAATTAATATGACGTTTGCTAACGAATAAGGTTTTGCTTGTTTATTTTTCTATCCCATCAGTGCAATGCAATGATGACATTGACCAATTAACAATAGTTTTTTTTATTTAATAGAAATAATAATGGCAGGTTGAACCAACAAGAAGGTTTTAGTTTATCAATCATAATAATCTTCTTGACAAGATAAATCGTCAAACAACTTTGATCTGAATAATTTTGAACTTTACTGACGAACAGTTAAAGATTATTTTCTTTAACTCGAGATTATTCTGTAACATAGTTTCAAAAGGTAATATGTGCTCGCGATTCGTTGAAGGAATCAATTTGAAAACTGACGAACCTTTTCATTCCGTGACTGTACAACGCCCCTAGCGGAAACCTTCAAGAATTATAATGTTCACATATTTTTTAACGCGCTCACTAGTGATGACGTTTGATGTAAACTCACACTCAGCCCTCTGATAGAAACTGACGATTGTCAGAATTTTAAAGACTTGACAAATCTGAAGTCTCGCTGACGTTTGACCGTCACAAAACCACCCCCTCCCGTGCCGCTCCCATACCTCAGGCACTAACTGAGTAAGCGCTAAACCTATTAGCAGACGACGGCATATAAAACTAAACGTCGCGTCTTATGCAGTTGCAATAAGTGTTATTTTGCAACCGTCGACTGAAACATACTTTAAAAGGTTTTAATATCTTCAAATGGCATCGTAAAATCTAAACAACGATCTTTCGGTCGCATTCTCAAACGTTTCATCCTATTACTCGCATTCTAGACATGAAACGGGTACAAAGTGAGCTCCGTATATTAAAGAGCGTGCACATGACGTTTGCTTTATGTTCTTTCTGCGGAGAAGCGATTTCATTACCTGCTGTATTAAAATGGGAAATATTTGTGAGATATTCTATTCTGTCTGATAAAATTTCTTGGGAAAAATTCTATTTCATGTCTTGAAAAACTACATAGGTATTTGATATAGCAAATTTATGATTTTTGTAGAAATTGTGTTCCCTGAAGAAATCTTCGAAGAAGAAATTGGGGAATATAATTAAATGTCAAAACGATTTTTTGATATAATCTTTTAATCAGTTTTAGGAAATAGTGTCTTCTAAATTCTTTATTGCCTACTACTTGCTTCACAGACAAGAGATTGAGTGTTCTCTAGTTCACCACAATAGTGCAGTGGTCAACAAAGCGGCGCCATCTAGACCCTGTAGTTCGAACCAAGTACGGTTTTGATACTGGATAACTGGAGTAGTTTCAAGTAAACGATCAAGAGAAGTCTGGGCGGGCGTCGAACAGTCGAACTGTATCTTTACCTGTGCTAGCCAGTAATTAATGCAGATATAAAATTATGAAATTACAAACAAGCGGAGCTGAATTTAATCAGCAATATTACGGAGCTGCGTACAACGCAAACTAATTACAACGAGCACCCAGGGGCACGTGCACCTACTGAAAATATATTAACAAGATGAGAGAAAAATTGCCGAGTGTAATATTTTACTTGGAACCAGAGTTTTTATAAAAGCTTGTCTGATACCTATTGCTGAATATTTATAATATTTTGCGTGCATCATCCGCTGTCACCGTTCACGAGTCCTCACAGATATGGATAGATGCAGCATGTCAAAAAATTGTGTGAAGAGTGAAGACTAGCGTGCCACTTTTTAAACGTCATTAGTGTCATTTTAGCGAATTTTAGTGATTGCTGCAACGTAAACTGATAAATATAACTGGCATTGGATTTTTATGAGTTCACTGTGAAGAATAGTGCGCCGTCCTTATAAGGTAAAATCATTAGCAAGTTAATGACTCTGTACATGTTTTTATATTACTAGGTTAATATTTCGGTGTTCAGATTTGTATGTAACATGTCGTTACAAACCTAAACATCCTGGCATACATTCATGTTAATAAGATGATATACAGAAGTTGAGCGGTCCGATTGCAAGCGCATGAAAACTGCTCGCTCGTAAACAAGGATAGTTTACTTTAACTCTTCCATGCTTGATAGGGCTGTGCGTAGTTTAACTGGTGTTTAAATAATTAATTATGCCCAATATTTTCTTAAAAGTATTGAGAAACTAACTAATTTCTTTAGTTTCTTTCTCAGCATTCCTTGAGTAGTGTTGTTGTTATTAGTTGAAATAATTTATGTTTGTTGCCAAACAGTCGGTTAATGAATCCTACTTTCTACTATAAGTAATATTAATGTAAAAGCTGTGATTGATGTATGGATGTTTGTTACTCTTTCGTGCTTTCATACCACTAAACCGATTTTGATGGAATTTGGTATAGAAATGGTTCAAGACTCAGATAAAAACATAGGATAGTTTTTAAATAGGTCAGTAAAATTTTACTCTTCTATGGACAATATACATACAAAATCTTGTTTTAAACCCTAATGTTAAAATGTTGTCTTGTAAAGGTTTAAAATGATGTTTTGGACAACCATAGCGCGTGCCGAAAAACATGTTCCTTAACTCGTAGTATTTTTATCATAGGTGAATGAACACACAGTTTACGTTTGTAAGTTATTTTAGTCTCTTTTGGGCTTAGGGAACTGATAAGTCGCTATCTTGCTTATCAAAACTTGGGTTAATGGATTAGCTTAAGAAAAACTTCAATTAGTGGCCTACCATGATTAGATTTCTTATCCTTTTGGTATGAACTTTGATGTTTACTGCTTGCTTAATGTCAAAGCTTTTAAATCGAAAGATTTTCTCTGTTTCATTTGTAATATTAATAAAATAACGTATTCTCTCTCTTCCTATTTTTTCTTCTTTATGCTAGACGTCGCAGATACAATCCCCGCAAACATTTCTCTGTATGCTTTTTTTTTACATGTACCTATCTACTTTAGGCTTGTACAAAAAAAAAAGAATTTAATATCCGTTGTCTGGTACTCTGCCTAGTTTGGGACCAGATGGCGCAGTGTAGAATGTCCAAAAAGAGCAAACTTTGCTTAGTTTGGGGCAAGACAGAACTGCGTGAAAATGCCCAAGCATAATTAAAGAATTTCATTAAATACCCTAACGCATATGGCTCCTTCCTTTACAGCGTCTATGTTTACACACACAAGCAATAAAAATCCTTAATTAAAACACGATAAACCAATCGTGATACCATTAATACGCGCAATAAATCCAAATAAAAGTTAACCCGTATCTAAAATGCGGTAATTAAATCATATCTCTGTTTACAAAATGCGGTTGCATAACATTGATATTGAAGATTGTTTACGGAGATTATGAATGCGGGTGCAGTAGGTCCGCTACAAACCTATCATTATCATTATCATAATTTCAGCCATATGACGTCCACTGCTGAACATAGGCCTCCCCCAATGCTTTCCACGTTGATCGATTGGTAGCGGCCTGCGTCCAGCGCTTCCCTGCTACCTTTACGATGTCGTCGGTCCACCTTGTAGGTGGACGACTCACGCAGCACGCTGCATTTTCCGGTACGCGGCCTCCACTCCAGAACCTTGCCGCCCCATCGGCCGTCAGTTCTGCGTACTATGTGCCCTGCCCATTGCCACTTCAGCTTGCTAATCCGTCGGGCTATGTCAGCGACTTTAGTTCGAAACCAATGCTTCTTGACTCGGGACTCAAACTATCTCTATACCAAATTTCATCAAAATCGGTTCAGTGGTTTGAGCGTGAAAGTGAGACAGACAGACAGACAAACAGAGTTACTTTCGAATTTATAATATTATAGTAGTATAGATAGTAGAGTAAAGACAAGATTCATTTGTAGATTTATAAATGTAACCTTATGCTCTGTTACATTGAGTTTTATTGTGCACTGAACCCTGTGCATCAATCCCTATTGTGGCGATCGGTTCTGGGTTCGCTTCCCGCAAAATAGGGTAGGGTAAACATGAAAAACTTTATGAGCCGAATGATTAATATACTCCGGGCCTGGACTCTGGACGTTTACTTTGAAGTAAAGCACATCGGGCTATACATTTTTGTTGGAAAATAGTTCTTATTACAGATACTGAAGGTGCTGTAGTTTTGGTTGATGGCTTAACGAACTGGATGGGCAGGAATGGCAAAGCATTTATAAATAGGAGTCCCGAATCAAGAGGATGGGATCAAATGTACTGAAAATTGTTGTGATTTGAAACAGAAATGTTTTTCTTTTCCTTTTACTTCGAGAAACAATAGTTGCATTATGTAAGAAAGATCCTTAATTCAATTTATACGGCTTTGTTTTTCTATACCTCCCAACATTTTGGATACGAGTGGAAGTCTGTTTTCTTTAATTTTCTAGATGAAGTTTCATTCAACGTGCAGAGTTCTTATGTTGCATAACTTACTTTGACAGAGTTTCTGAATGGTTCTAAGATGAGGAGTTTATTCACGTCGTTTACAATGTTTTCACAAAGTTAGGAACAATCAATTTTGTGTCCCATATTAACCTAGGACCTTCAGATCGATGGAGTCCTGATGAAGTTACGGACGCATGTCGTCACGTCTTTCGTACTCTGACATGTAGTTCTGTTTATTGTATTTAACTCTCTGATGCAGATATCAGAGAGGGTTTCACGTCCTGACTCCTGATACTTTACAAGAAACCACCAGCTAGCTTAGAATACCTGAAGCAAATCAATTTCCGTGTCCATCTCATCTAAAAATGTAGCAACTAGCAACCCAGAAGTAGGGTAAAGGCTGTAAAAGTTGTGCCACTTTTCCGGGGGTGGCGCTGCGAACGATTACTGGATCACTGAAAGTGTACCAGCCTTCCTAACAAGCCTGTGGGTCAACGAACTTGCAACGTGGCTTTTACACGTCACGATTTCGATTACCTAAATGTTTTTAGTATGACAGTTTTTTGACTATCGATCTTTTTTACTTTGATTTATCATTTGTAAAAAAATATCCAAAACGACGCCTGAAGAGTTTTGGCAAGAGGCCTCAAGACACATTTGTGGCCATACCCAGAGGGAGAACAGACGCCATATCAGACGGTAAATGGTACCGTATTATGTGACTAAATTTAAGGCTACGAACTTTAAAAATATAACTATATCGATTTTAATTAATTTGTCATCGGACCCGAAGATGTTATTATGGTGAGCATTTATATTTCGAGATAGAGTAGTGATTTTCTCCAATAAACAGCTCTTACCAAATTGATTTCACTGACCACATACACCGCAAGCCAATGTTTACCCATCAAAGTCGGATCGCAAACGCGTCGTGTATACAAATAGGTTAACCGTGTCACGCGCGTTACACGGTCGAGTAGGCCCGGACATGACAATTTGGCTCGGACGCCCGAGGCTCCGCCATCGAGGGTTATAGATAGCTTATACAGGCTGTACACGCAAACGTATGAATTCCAACGGGGTGCCGTTGTGTATCAGTTTTTATTGAGCTAATTTTGTACACAAATGAAAAACAATATCGGGGATGGGCGAGGGATGATTATGAAAATTCAGTATTAGCATGGAAGGGGAAATCTGAAACGGAACCTTTTCAAATGATTGATACAATTTTCAACGGCGATAGTTTTTTTATGTTGCATACGAGTATACAACTGACTGGTCAAAATGTCATATGGTTAAACAGTTTGCCGTCAAATGACCGCAAACGCACCTGACGTTAAGTGAGATGCAGTCTAGGGTCAATCAGTCACTGCCCGCCCAGCCCAGTTAATTCCTATTTACTCTCTATGGATCTTTTCTAAAACAAATAATACCTATTTTACACCATATTACCTTCAATTCCATAAGCGTTTGTAAAGCGTATTCACCCTCCACACGTGTGCTCGATACACAAACACTCATCTCGCCCGCTTAATTGTCGGTTAAAAATAGACCACTCGCGTTTTTTCCACCGCAATTTTCACCGCGTGCTTTGGAGGGTTAACATCCACGTGTGTTTTTGACAGAGGATTGAGGTTAATTGTTAGGCCACGAGAACCAGTTTTATAAAAAGTAACGTGTGTTAGATTAAAAAATGTACGTTATTTACAGACGTCAGAGACTTGAATAATTTTATGTCGCTCCCTCAAGTTAAAATCATCATCCTCATCATGATTTCAACTAATAGCATGTCTTCTATTTATCGAGGTTACTGGTCCACTATTCACATTTTCTAGTTATATTTCTTCACATCTTTGAGAGAACACATTGAAATCGACATCTTGTAATAATAGTCTTAAATAAACAAAGTCATCAAATCAGCCAGACAAAACAGAGTATAAATAAACAAAATAAATTGGTTCGGTACTTCGGTGTGTCCCCGTAAGGTGACATGGTGACTTTTGTTTGTTTAGACTGTAAAAATACAGATATGTAAATATTTAACTTACGGGCTTTCACTCTCAGTCGCCCAGTTATTGCGTGATCAGTAAATTACATACAATAGCACTAATTTAGTAAGCTCTTAGATGAGATTTAGTAACTCTTTTACAGATTGCTTAATTTTAATAATATAATCAAGAGACAAAGCTTTTTCTTAATGCATGTTGTAAAACTGATGATGACTACAAAATAATGTTTATTGTTTACCAAATCACCTGTTTTTGTAAACCTAAGAAGTTTTTGAGAAACAGATTGTAAAAACATTCAAAGAATGTTGTCGTCAATTTTATACTGTCATAAATTAACTGTACACTAATATTACATTAATTTCATGTGTGGTGTACCATCAAAAAAAATGTTTTCCTAGATAGAGGTACCTTGAACACTCAGATCATAGAAGGGAATAGATGTGAAACGGGGGCGTGGCGCGTGTCTCCGCGATATGCCCAGAAACGAACATCGGCCGCGTAGCTAGGTTAGTCGCGATTCAGTCGTACTAAGGAAATGTTCTCCGATATTTTGGATAATGCGTCGTTACGTGCAATAAAACAAGTGAAACGAAGAACTACAGGAACAATGGAGTCATTTACTACATGTAAGTATTGCAAATCCATTGGTATTTTGCTTATAAATAAAAAAAACTAAACATTTTCACGAACGAATTCAGTGCCGTAACAGTTACTGCGATATCGATATCAGTGGTGATAAAAATTCTAACACGCTTGTACATTGACGATTTAGTTAGCAACCACTTTATGTCATGCTCAACTACTGCGCAATGTATTTAATTTCTTCCGATATCCACTGTCGTGTGAAAATACACAGTACGGCCGCATGTGCCGGTCGTAACATAGTGCCGTGCTCGTGTTCTAATGCGGTTTCCTATTATCGATAAATAGAAGTAAATTATAATTTTCTATTTTGTAATTTTAAATAAAAAAATGATGTGTTACTTGCGATTATAAGATTTTACAAAAAAATAATAACAGTAGAAGTAATTAGTAACTGTCAACTATGTAATTACTATAAGAGCTAGTTGAAAGCCTAATATAGGCATTATTTTTGATAAACATATGCGGTACGCAGATCGCCATAATTAAAAAATAAATGCGTGATATTAGTTAATAATAACGTATAATAATAAAAAGGTTTTCATACATAAGCATTTTGTGAAACCAGTTTCGAGCCTTGCCCCTAGCGATTTAAAGTATCGATATCTTGTCGACTCCATTTTATCTTTGTTCTCTCACTAGCGTTTTCTATGTGTGCGTCACGTCACGCGGCCATTGATTGGCCATAAGGCACGCCTTCTGGCCAATCACAGCACTTTTAAGCCGGTTGCACATGTTGTCGTAGACTCTCAGTCGCTTTGTTTTTACACAGTTGAATGTGTGTGTGGGAGCTGTGGTGGGGGAAATGTGGGGACACTGGTTCTCGTTGTAGTTACGCGCGACTTCATATCTATTCTCTTTCTATGATCTGAGCTTGAACACAAAAAGTTTGCGGAACACTGTTCTAGAGTGTAGAATACCATTATTAAGAAGTGGATGGTATTCTTGAGCAGTATTTATGCAAATAGTGTTGGATAATCGCAAATCAATCTCTCTTCACCATCCATATAAAAGAGAACCGTTTTTACCCAAACAAAAACTAGTGACGTTTCCGCTGTACTGTGAGCTCTGCGCCTTACATCAATGTCATTACGATTTCCCGCGGCATTATTTGTGTATTACGGCTCGTTCGTGTAACGGTGTACGTAATGGGCAATGACCGCCGTTTTGACGGCCAAGGCGATTGCGGTAACTATGGCTTGCGGGATTAGTCGGGGCATAGTCGAAATAGGTTTAGTAAGTCGTCTTTGTACGACCTTGGCCTTGAAAATAACAGATTTATGGTCGGCTCAATTGAATAGGGAAACATTTTTTTCTAGATGGATCTAGATTTTAGATGCGGCATTATTTGTGTATTACGAGTCGTTCGTGTAACGATGTACAGTCACGGAATGAAAAGGTTCGTCAGTTTTCAAATTGATTCCTTCAACGAATCGCGAGCACATATTACCTTTTGAAACTATGTTACAGAATAATCTCGAGTTAGAGAAAATAATCTTTAACTGTTCGTCAGTAAAGTTCAAAATTATTCAGATCACAGTTGTTTGACGATTTATCTTGTCAAGAAGATTATTATGATTGATAAACTAAAACCTTCTTGTTGGTTCAAACTGCCATTATTATTTCTTTTAAATAAAAAAAAACTATTGTCAATTGGTCAATGTCATCATTGCATTGCACTGATGGGATAGAAAAATAAACAAGCAAAACCTTATTCGTTAGCAAACGTCATATTTATTTAAATGTTAGCAGCACTGTTTCTTGCACTGTTATGTTGGCAGGTTTGACTCTCACAGTACCTATTAGTGCAAGCGAAAACCGACACTAAGGTGACGAACCTTTTCATTCCGCGACTGTACGTAATGGCCAATGACAGCTGTTTTGACGGCCAAGGCGATTGCGGTAACTATGGCTTGCGGGATTAGTCGGGGCATAGTCGAAATAGGTTTAGTAAGTCGTCTTTGTACGACCTTGGCCTTGAAAATAACAGATTTATGGTCGGCTCAATTGAATAGGGAAACATTTTTTTCTAGATGGATCTAGATTTTAGATGCGGCATTATTTGTGTATTACGAGTCGTTCGTGTAACGATGTACAGTCACGGAATGAAAAGGTTCGTCAGTTTTCAAATTGATTCCTTCAACGAATCGCGAGCACATATTACCTTTTGAAACTATGTTACAGAATAATCTCGAGTTAGAGAAAATAATCTTTAACTGTTCGTCAGTAAAGTTCAAAATTATTCAGATCACAGTTGTTTGACGATTTATCTTGTCAAGAAGATTATTATGATTGATAAACTAAAACCTTCTTGTTGGTTCAAACTGCCATTATTATTTCTTTTAAATAAAAAAAAACTATTGTCAATTGGTCAATGTCATCATTGCATTGCACTGATGGGATAGAAAAATAAACAAGCAAAACCTTATTCGTTAGCAAACGTCATATTTATTTAAATGTTAGCAGCACTGTTTCTTGCACTGTTATGTTGGCAGGTTTGACTCTCACAGTACCTATTAGTGCAAGCGAAAACCGACACTAAGGTGACGAACCTTTTCATTCCGCGACTGTACGTAATGGCCAATGACAGCTGTTTTGACGGCCAAGGCGATTGCGGTAACTATGGCTTGCGGGATTAGTCGGGGCATAGTCGAAATAGGTTTAGTAAGTCGTCTTTGTACGACCTTGGCCTTGAAAATGGCAGATTTATGGTCGGCTCAATTGAATAGGGAAACAATTTTTTCTAGATGGATCTAGATTTTAGATGCGGCATTATTTGTGTATTACGAGTCGTTCGTGTAACGGTGTACGTAATGGCCAATGACAGCTGTTTTGACGGCCAAGGCGATTACGGTATTTACGGTAACTATGGCTTGCTGAATTAGTCGGGTCGAGGCATAGTCAATTGAGGGTTTAGTAAGTTGATTTCGTGCGTTCGTTCGTTCGTTTCAGCCGAAAGCCGTCCACTGCTGAAAAAAGGCCTCCCCCAAGGATTTCCACAAAAAACATCCTGCGCCGCTCGCATCCAGGCACCTCCCGCGACACTCACCAGATCGTCGGTCCACCTAGTGGGAGGCCTGCCCACGCTACGACTTCCGGCTCGTGGTCGCCACGATTTCGTACGACCTAAACATGTAGAGAACTAAGACAAGGATGTAAACAATCAAGTAGATACAAAACTTAGATTCAATTGAGCATGCTTAGGCTCACGGGCTGCTGATAAGTCTCAGTGTGATCAAATTAGTAAGAAAGAACGGCATAAATCAGTGGAACACAAGTATGGCTCCTGAAATCGCTTTTTAGATTCTGTTCTAAATAAATATTTTACTTATCATTAATTTTGTACTGAGAGGTACAAAAACTGAAGTGAAGACGTGAACCACTACGTGACAACAACACAAAAATGCAAACGCAATATAGGGAAATTATTATGGACAACCCACGACGGCGTTTTAGGAGACCATAGTCTTACTGTTCACTTGTACTGTGTCCAATGTTTGTGGATTTAGTCGTGGGCTAAAACGGCTTAGCTGAGATTCTCATCGTGTGGTCTACATTTAGTCATACTAGCCACATTGTAACACTTACGAGTACAATACAAACTATATAGGGACACCTCGAAAATACAATACATTTTTGATTTGATTTTTATACCATGCCTGTCTGCTTACTTTATGGGCGAAATGTCCAGCTATACCTACACCTAGTAACGGTTCCGTATTAAAAAAAGCGAAACAAATATTATCTAATTCTATTAAGGTTCTCAGATAATCCAGAAGCCTCAAATGGCATAATAAATTAACTTCTCAAAGGACCCTTTGGCTGGATATAATTTTTCGCTACGCTTGTAATTCGGTGGACGTTTTCCCTGGATTATTTATTCATAAAAGAGTTGTTTTAATAAAAGGGCCAATGGATGGGTAAATAAGGATTAATCCAGTATTAAATTGTTTGTTAGCCATAATGGAATATTTTGTAAAATGTTAAGCTTTTGAAGTCATTGTCCATTTATAATACTTTATTAAGTAATTAAATTATTTCAAGTATTGTATCCAGTGCTAGAATGCTTCTTTATAGTATTTAATTTGTTGAAAATGTTGAAATTCAGTACAATTGATCACATCATATGAATCTTTTTAATGACGCTTTCAAACAGGTAGAGACGATTCTGACAGTCTACTGTACGTGTTTACTTTTTTTTTTACAAAATGATCAATTTATTCCAATTAATACGTTTGAAAATGATCTCCGATTCTGTATCTGTAACATGTTACGCTTTTTATTTCTTATCAAAATAGCAACCACTCCAAAAATGTCACTCACTTGACATTTAAACTATCTCTTCTAACCCTACAAGGGTTAATTTTAACAAAAACTCGTCGGTGAACACAAAGATACGCCTCCCTTTGTGACGCCGACACGACGTTTATTATGGTGGGGTGATAACTGCTAGTTATCAGGAGGGTTGCTGCTTCCATAAATAGTGGTTTGCTGGACCGATGTACTTTCAGATTTATTGAAAGACTAGCTTTTATCATCGTACTTGTCAGTGTAGATTTCAATAAAAAATAAGGTTTTTTTAATTGGAATTTATCTTTAGCATAAGTGTGCTATAAAATGCTCACTGGACCCGCAAGAAAAATAAATCAGAAGAAGTGGCAGTCGTTAATTGATTAGGTGAAAAAGTAATTAATTTGAGAAGTAATGTAACTAACGCAGGTATTCACAAACGATGCTTGCTTAAGTTTAAGGCGATTAGTGTCCTCAATCCGCGTAAAATGGTCATTTTGTAAAGCCTACTCCTCTTTTACTGCTGGACAGAAATAGTTGAAAAAAATATATGTTATACAACAGTTCAAGGACTACATTTGACACGTTTGAATTTTTCCTACGTCTCTTTGTTGTGGATTAAAAAAATAAATACGGGACATCGATTTTTTACTTCAATTCCCTACTCCTCACAAACGGCTATGTTAATTTTAAAGATTTTTGCACGAATAGATTAAGAATTCTTTAATCTTTAAATGACACGTTGCGTTTTTCAATCGAACATTACTTTCATTCATAAATTTTACTTTTGATAAATTCCGAACGTTTTGCTGTTGAGGGGGCCTTCGCGGGGTGCGGGCGGCAGTCGGCCGCTGGCCTTCAGACGGGGAGGTTGTGTTACTCGGAACGTTTGCATAAAATAAAATATTATTTTATAACCTCAAAGTTTTCTTTATACAATACAATTTCGTAATATTTTATTTATCTTATTAGGTTTTTTTCAAGGCCCTCCTGTTTTATAACATTATCCATTGATTTTACTCGAGAAACCACAATGCGTTTATATTTCCTATGCAAAAATGACATTCACGGTCTATTCTAGACATAATATAAATTAGTTATTAAAATAATTTAATCGCCATTTTCATGAACCTTTATCTAAAGTTGATTTAGTGTTAAAGATCACAATGTTTACTAAATTAAAGTTCCTCTTTAATAAAAAGTGTCTTACATAGTTCTTCATGAAGTTAAATAAACCTTAGCTGTAAAAATAATTATTACTCTTAAATAAGTATTCAAGATATCTTCAACTCTATTTCCTTGTCTACAGTCATACTACAAGTTATATTATAGTACTTGTTTAGAAATTCTTAAAACTACACTCTTAATTAGGGTTTAAGTCTGCCTTAAGCGTTGTCTTAACTCTGTCTCAGTGATTTCCAAAGGATTGTGCCCTTTTTTGCTTACCATTGTCTTGGGGCATAACTTCAAGATTTCTTGAGTGCGACTATTGTCTTGGCCAAGACAACGGCTGGAATTAGGCTACTAGTCTTCAAGATATCTTCAATGCGTTATGAAGATAATCTGTTGCTACTTGGGTATTAAACAAGCAAATACTAAAGTCCAACTAAACATTCAAATATATCGTTAGTAGTAATGATCCACTAACTCTGTTTTTATTTAAAACCACAGGGAATGTCACCGTCCTTTGTTCGACAACACAAGACTAAATTTTTTGTAACAAAATAAGACTTATTACAATAGCTTAAGATCCTGTAGTGTGTAACTTTACTTGTCTGTACGATGCAAATGTACCCGTTTGTAAAACGAGGTGCAGTTATGTGCACCCATTCCCTTTATGGCTAAGACTTCTGAATTGAGATGGACACTTTCATGCTTTTCTCATTTTCTGCACGTTGTTTTTCCAGTTATTTAGTAACTTGATTACTAACTGATGGGTCCTCTATTCAAAAAAGATTATTTTTTGCTAGTAGAGATAGCGTTTGTTCATTCAAGCCCAATCTATCTCGTAATAAACAAATATACAAGAAAGCAAAGTTACTGTCGTGGTTATAATATTAGTGATCAAGCAGATAATGCAATATAAGTAATCTCCTCATATTAATGAATACGATAGTTTAGATCTGGCATTCCAGCTGAATAGCTATAAAATAAAGCCTTGGAGGAAATTCTGAATATTGCTTGTTAGACACGTGTTGTTATAGAGCGATAAATTGGATAATAAAATAAGCTCACACTAAAATGAATATAAATAAAATATTTCGCCGTGTAATAACATAAAAATGGCAATGAAATGCAAGCATAAGGCTGCAGGTAATGAGTCGACCTGATTCACTGCTGTTTTACAACCTTTATACGAGCTTAGCGAATGCTTACGGCCTAGTAATTTATATTGAGAGTCGTAAAAACTAACAGATATCTAGTTATTATCTGGTTTATTTAGCCCTATGAAATCTTACCGTACCGGACAATGCCTTTTCGGCGGCATGGTTGGCGGTAGATCGGCTATATCTGAAAGACAGATGATGATATCGACAAGAAGACGATGTTCGCTCGATGGACCGACGACGCCAAGACGATAGCTGGCAGTGACTAGATTAAAAGTGATCAATGATCAGCTCTTTGGGGAGAAGGCTAAATCAAGGCCTTTGCAGTTTTAAGATCCACAATCAAAGGTAAAACAACTTGTGATAGCTCTGCAAATAAAATGAAAATATTAATCACATCTAATCTAGACGCGTAGATATGATCGAAAGATCGTCTTCTACAAATTAACCCTTACACACTTAATATAATAAAGTAAAATACATAAAATGAGATAGGTACATCATTCACTTGTCGGTGCACACAATAAAGTAAGAGGGATTTGCTATCAACGGTTCAATTTTAAAATTTTTCATCCACATACAAACCCAACTTTTAGTGCTCTTTCGGACTTGACTTTATTTGTGCACTATTGCATTTTATGGGCAAAGTTCTGGTCAACAGCCGCGAGCAAAGTAAACGACTTTACGGAACAATGGAGGTATTGAATTACTACCTTCAGTATAAAGGCTTTAAAATAGAGAGTAAAATGTGGAGAATAAGTGCATTTAGTACTTTGTGGTACTTATCTTTCAGAGTAAGTATAGGTACCCATTTGGCAGTACTTTGAAGTAAAGACCTTGTAAACAAGTCAATTCTACTCAAGTGAGTTTCAGTTACACAGAACGAATCATCTTAACCCTTTTCTTGGCATTGTGCATTTAAAGATACGTTGACCAAAACAAAAATATAGGGAAAAAACCTAAAACTATTTTTAAATGTTTTTTTTAATATAACGTTAGCCCAAATACTACAGATTGTGTTACACAGTATAGAATCGTTACAGGCTATTCAGATTTAACAGTAATATGCAAAATGTCAGACCGATGACAGGCGTCTACGCACCGGCTAGTAATTTTTATTTTTTTCGGTGTTTTTTTTAAAGAATATTGGTGATTATTTGTAGTAATATGAATAGTAAATAAAGGTTTCTTGATGATAGTGCTGTTTTTTCATCCCAAAACTTGTATAATTATTCTTGTACGATGCGGATTGTCCGAATGTATCTCTAAATGCACACTGTCAGATACGTAATAATTTACTTTCAATTTTGAATGTATCTTTAAAGACACATTGCCAGGTTCTCGTTGACTTCATTTTATGATTTTTTTCATAGATTTTATCGCATAAAAAAGGGATCATGTTATTAGTTAGTAATATTTAAAGCTGTAAATTATATGTCGATGTGAGTTTTCATTCATGTAATAAAGAATGATGTTTTTTGGACAACTTTGTGCTGCAGCAACAAAATCAGGCGCGCAAAATGCTGGTTCTGGTTCCAAAATCTGGAACCAGGTCGAAAGTTAGTGGCGGTGACACTTCAGCTGATGAATTAGAAGCCGCACTTAGTCTCCTGATTCTCTTGGGTGGTTATCTTCCTACTCCAAACAACCCAGATTACCCCCAAAAAGCGAGCAGCCTATCCAGGCTGCTGTATGGTTCTGGTTATAAAGCTGGTGATTGAAGAATTTCAGCCAGTTCGACTGCTGCATAGTTTCCCAGAGAGTTCTAGAGATCCATTTCCGCTATTTTGCGTTTCCAGTGTCAGTTGGGTATCAAATTATCTTCAATCGAAGACGTGAACACAGTTCGGTACCAGTTGGCGTCAATATCCCTCGTATTTTTTTAATGGTCTAGCAGGATTCCTATGTGTCCTATCTGCATTTGCTTCTCCTGGATGGTAAGAGGGGTGTGAGGTTCAGGAGGTACTCCAACGACGCTGATGGAGTGGTTCTCATACATCCAAATGCAGCTATACTTGCAAGGCGTTACAGAAATTGAAGTGGGTTTTTTACTTTGTTTTCAGTTTTTTGTATAGGATACTTATTTTTTATTTCTCAAATAAGGAATAGTTTAAGGTTTTGTAGTAATTTTCATTTAAATAACTAATTTTTACTAACAAATAAACCATGTTTTAATTTACTACAAAGCTGGCAATGTGCACTTAAAGATACATACTATATTTCCAAAACTACATACCTAAGATTTTTTTTCGTATTTTTTACATGATTTTTACTCGTCCTAAATCCAATATTTATAGTGTAAATCACAAATATTAACCAAAACCGTCTTTGCCAAGTATAGGGTTAAATCTATTACGTCTGTTATTTTACTGAGAAAAGAAGAAAATATTGGCTGATTGAAAAAAACAGGCGTAGGTGACAAAAGAAAAAACCATTCACGAAGTTTTGTACAACAGTTGGAATATTCAAAACAGTTTCCATTTAGCTACCTGAAAATAATAAAAATATGTCTACGAACATTAATTGTGGTAGGTAGATACAATTTCATGCGATCACAAAAACAATGCTACAAATTACCTATTGCATGAATGGCCCGAGGCAGTTACAACTTTGCTAATTTGAGCACACGGTAAATGCAATGCGCGTGAAAACTCCGTGTTTTCACGGCGAACACGGCTCGAAAATAACCTTTAATTTGGCAAAGTCCTGGCGAGGCGTCAGTCATTAGCCTAACAAAATATGTCGTTACGGGAGCGATACCGTCCCCCCTCGCTTACTGTAAAGTGTGGAATACACCGTAAGCTAGGTAACGCCGAGCAAAGGTAACTAAGTACGTTGTTGACTCTTAGGTAGGTATAAGAAAATGCAGTAGTAGGCCAGTAGAATTAAACACAAAAATGAATTAAATCGGAAATAATTCCCACTAAAGATTTTAGTGTTTTAATGGCTTCATTAGTTGCCCATAAAGATTCTCCTAGGTTTTCGACTTCGACGGAGTTGTGCTTAAGTGGTGGGGGCCCCTGAAAGGGGCGCTTTTTCGTTTTTCCGGTTATACCGCGTAAAGGACTTACCCTATCGAAAAGTGGTCTTCCTGACGGTTGAAGGGTAAATGCCCTTTGAGGGTACAAGGAAGAGGGGCAGCCACATTAGGTAACACAGAGTCGTTCAGGAGAGCGCCAGGAAGAGGTGCAGCAACCGCAGTTAAGGAACGGCTGGGACGAACAAGGATAAGCGAATCCAACTCGTGAGCCTTGACAGGGATACGCTGGTTAAGGCAATCCTTTACAAGGCTTGGGAGCCTACGGGTGACGAGCTATTGGACGTGGAGAGGGGCATTAATTATACACATATTTTCTACTTTGCCGAACATTTGCACGAGAACGGTTTGTCCAAAACATATGAATTTGGTCTTATTTAATGCAGGATTAAATGCCCTTCAACCGTCAGGAAGACCACTTTTCGATAGGGTAAGTCCTTTACGCGGTATAACCGGAAAACCTAAAAAGCGCCCCTTTCGGGGGCCCCCACCACTTAAGCACAACTCCGTCGAAGTCGAAAACCTAGGAGAGTCTTAATGGGTAACCAATGAAGTCATTAAAGCAATAAAATCTTTTGTAGGAATTATTTCCGATTTAAAATCTAATTCTACTGGACTATAGAGGACAATCAACCCGTGAGAAAACCATACCCGGTCACCCCTAGATATATTAGTTCGCTTAAACTTACCTTCATTGACTTTCTCACAGTGTGTCCTGCGCTTTCCTTTGCATGCGTTGTAAATGGACGCTTTTCCCGTTTCCATTGCCACATCTTTTGTAGAGATAAGGTTTTACATATTACAGTAACTAACTAGAAATAAGGAACAACAATATTGTTAAATTGCATTCCCAAAAATGGCATTGCACCAGTGTCTCGACAAAGTGTTGCCAGGCTGAAACCTGAAGCGATATTTTTTTTATATCTATACCGTACTTTGGAATAAGGCTTACCAACTTACGAATGGTCAGAGAAGTATCCAGATCGTCTGCAACGCCTCGTTCCACAAGTCTACAGGGTAAGGCCATAGACTACTTAATAACTTATTGTAAAGCGTTTAGCAGAAACTATGAATATAATGAGTTTTCTTTTCAATAATCTGAAATTATAATCACTTAATAATGATCTCCCTTAATTGCAAAAGGGATATGTAATGTGCCTCGAAAAATTAGACATAAAAAACATCGCCAAAAGTGTGGAGTGTGAATCGAGGGTCCACAATTTCCAGCGATCAACCCATTGGATACGGTTTCCGGTCTCGATTAAGAGCGTTTACGCCGTTTGGCGCAAAAACAGTACTTTTTCAACTCGTTACAATCATTAACCAGTAATACTACAAATATGTTATAGGCATAAATAGTTAGGCAATTTCGTCGTCTAAATAGTTAATTGAGAAAATATTGCGATTAGTTTAGTATTCAAGAATTATATCAAGATAAGTCCACACAGGTTTTGTAAATTTCCACTTTAGCGTCAGTTTACAAGCTGAAATTTTTATAAAAATACTGTGAAAACGATTTAACAAACATTTATATCCTATAGCATAGATCCTTGGGCAAATAGTTATCTGAGAAAATTTTTAGATTTAAGCATTTTACAATAAGAAATCACAAATTAAAAAAACGTGAAATACCCAAAAATCAAAGTGATTTTTTCGTACTCGTGATTTGTAAAGTAGTTTACCGTAACTATGTAAACCCTAATGTAAATAAATAAATACAAATCAAACGAGCCTCAACTCGATGGAGTCGTTTTATTCCGGAGTTCCTATGGGGTCACTGACTTTCCAGCTCTATCATCAGATCAGCTCCATGTCATCATAATATTGCATTGTCATCCGAATTGCATGTGTATCCGAAATTTTAACTCAATCGGTTGTCGTCAGGAAATGGGTCTAACTAATTCAGCTTGCAAAATTCCACCCGAACAAACATACTTTACACACAACATACATTGTAAGCTAAATAAAATAAAATAAAAAATATTATCCCATACAAAATGTTCATGGATTTGTAATTTTTGTTAAATATAAATACCTTACTATACGGTGCGCTAGTTTAGAACATTTCGGGCGATCACTTGCGCCTGGGTTGAATGACATCGAAATCAAGGTTCATCAATTCAAGTTTAAAATAATAGGCAGTAATGTATGAAGAAAGAGCTTCTATTCTGTACCTACCTATGCCCGTGTATTTTTGATCGGTGTCAAATCGGAGTTTTCGTGCGGGGTGCGCGGGTGTTGTGCGAAGCGTGAAGGTCAAACGCTCAAGGTCATTGAGGACTCTAATCGCCTTAAGCAGCAAAACTTACCTACTCACAGCGTTGAATAGAGCTCTGTGATTGGCTCGTGTGTCACCCTGTGCGTCCACGCGCACTGTGAGACCTCATAGTAATGTTTGTGAATACGGGCGTAAGGCCCGATACGACCAAACTTTTATCCGAGAATAACTCTTGATGTAACTGGCACATTGACAGTTTCACAGGAGTGAGGAGGTGCATTACAGAATTATCTGAATTTTCTCTTTCATACAATGCTAACTCATTTCCATACCCTCATAACTCATATCCACAGCGATTCTTCAAACGTTTACACATTTGTAACGGTCGTTTGTCGATCCTGAAACAAAACGACCTTGCACACTGGTTGAGCAATTACCACTATCTGTCATGTATAGTCCACAATGGCGGACAAATTGCGCCCGTCCGCTGACCGCTTAGGTACAGTTAAAGTCAACGTGATACTATCACTCACTCAGATATCAAATACGGGATATCACGGGACATATCGACATTTATGTATCAAGAATCGGAACCGGAATGTTTAACGAAGACAGTGTGAAAGGATAGAGGCGGGGTTTAAAAATGACAACGCATTGATCAGTGTTTTTGAGTATTATTTGAGAAGAAAACCTTTGACGTGCCAAAATAGTTAAAACTAGAAAATACTCAAGCCGTATCATACGCTAGTTTCCCAACTACCTTTACCTACATTTGACACTTCTTGGGAGTTTGAAGCACGTATCCTCACGCTATTACGTTACCGTACTTACCCACTGTTGAAGCCTCAAGTAGTATTAAGTACTATTAAGTAATCCTCAAGGGAGCAGAGATGGGCAAAACTTTTAGCATCAATTCTGAACTCGAGTAAAAACAACTCATTTCGTCATTCCGAGGGAGCGAGAGGAGCTGTGCTATTTTTTATTTTTATGTGACTACTACGATTATAAAACACTGATATTTGAAAAACATCAATTTTCTAATCAAACTAATCCATCCCACTGCCACATCACGTCTCATATCATCATCATCAATATTTCAGCTACAGGACGTCCACTGCTGAACATAGGCCTCCCCTAATAATTTCCATATTTCTCTATTGGTAGAGGCCTGTATCCAACGCCTGATTTAAGTACACGTCTCATATACGTACACAATAATATGAATTAAATACTGCACATACGAGGGCGGCACTGAAAATTTCGGGAATCAAGGAAGTGAAACAACATTACTATTTAAAAATGTATTTATTGCTTTTTAAAGTATTCTCCGCGAAATTTGACACATTTTTCCATACACGAAACCAATCATTGAAGCAACCATTGCATTCGGAAGTTTGGGTCTCCAAAATGGCCGTTTTGTAGGCTTCCACAGCTTCTTCAGGTGATGAAAATCTCTGACCACGCAATTTATTCTTTATTTTAGGGAAAGTATAGAAATCATTAGGGCTTAGGTCGGGGCTGTACGGCGGATGGACTAATAATTCTATGTTTTCTTGCTCTAAAAACTCTTTTGTTCAGTGCGCGGTGTGAGAACTCGCATTGTCGTGATGGAGGATGATGCGGCGGTTGCAGTTCTCTTTACGGAGTTCAGAAACGACCTGTGGCAAACAAATGCTAGCATACTAATCTGCATTAACCGTTCTTTGTCCCCCAAGAGGAATAGTCGCAACATGGCCGGTTTTGGAGACAAACGTGGCCACCATTTTTTTTGCAACACTCCGTGAACGAACAATTTTTGTTGGCTTTAATTCATTTTCGAACACCCAAACTCGTGACTGGTTTTTTGTTTCGGGTTCGTACGCGTATATCCATGATTCGTCACCTGATACGATGTTGTATACAGCATTTGAGGATCCTGCATGTAATCTCCCGAGAGTTCTGACGCACCAAGTAACGCGAGCCGCTTTTTGCTCTTCACAGAGCGAATGCGGTATCCATCGGGAAAACAACTTTTTTACACCTAATTGTTCATGCAAGATTATTTGTATTTGACTCATGCCAATGTCTAAAGTTGCCTGAATTTCGCGGTATATCACATGTCGATCTTCTTCAATCAGCTTACGCACAGCATCAACGTTTTCTTAGGTGACTGCAGTTTTTGGACGACCTTGACGGGGATCATCACTGAGCTTGACACGTCCACGTTGAAATTCAGGAAACCAGCGATAAATTGTGGTTTTGGATGGGGCTTCATTACCAAATGCAGAAATCATCCGGTCAACACACTGTTTTTGTGTTAAACCACTTCAAAAGTCATAATAAATCATCGCTCTTGAATTTTCTCGAGTCAATTCCATTTTCTCAACGACTAAACAAGTTTGACAAGATCTTGTGATACGACCGAGAATCTTTTTTAAAATAAATAAATGGTATACGATTTTTAAAACCCTGGAGTTTGAAATTAAATAGATTTTAATATGACTGGAACAGTGGAAATATTACATTCCCGATACTTTTAGTGCAGCCCTCGTAGTCAGAAATTACCGAAAAATAGGCTGGATACTTTTTCCGCGCGACACTGGCCACCAAGAAAAACTTAACTCCTTTTTCGTCGACGAATACAACGATACTCATTTGTTTTTCTCACGCCTCGACCGTCGATTTTTCATATCGCACGACTTAAATTGTAATTTAATTTAAATAATTATGTTCACGTTTTTACGTTGGTTTTAATAAATCTAGTATTTATGTCTACGAAAGTACGAAGCATACTTTCTCACAAGATTTAGGCAGGTCCATCGAGCTGAGAATTAGGTAAGAAAAGTTGTGTGTTACTAAAATAACTGAAGTTGTAGTTAGGTATAATTTGTAGTTTGTAGCTAGATAATTAGTGTGCTATTATTTACTTTTTTGTAACAATAATTTGGTTCTTCCTCATTAAATGCAGGAAGCGTGGTCACCTCACCTTTTCATTGTTTGATGTGAATTTCAATTCACTAAAAGCCACTTTAGTAACGGGGTTCTGACTGCTGATGTTCGGTTTCTAGGTCGCGCATCAAAAGGTTTTATTCTTTCATTTTAATGAGTTCACATGTTTGGAGCTTTTTGATTGAAGGTCTGACGAGTAATTGATTAATGATTTATGATAGACGTTTTTCTGTTTCAAACCAACATTGTTCTATGTATTTTCTCTTGTATTGTAGGCTCATTTATTTTTATTCCTAATACCCGAAGAACATATTTTCTCCTTTAAAAATAATAAAGGCTGCACATATGGTCTCTTTCTGTCTTGAAGATTATAGTGAGTTCCGTTCCCTAAATAAGTAAACGGCTTCATTGCATTTCTTCTCTAACAAATATCTTTTTCTTCTTTACAGAGCAGCGCACCAATGTGGGAGGAGTTCATATCGAAGGCGACGAAGCTGCACTCGGCGTTGAAGTAAGTTAATATATATTTATTCATCATCATCATCTCAGCCATAGGACGTCCACTGCTGAACATAGGCCTCCCCCAATGCTTTCCATGTTGCCCGGTTGGTAGCGGAATGCGTCCAGCACCTTCCTGCTACCTTTACGATGTGTACAGTATTGTGGAAAATAATCAACAATCTTAATATTGAGTATTAACTTCAAAAACCAGTTATAACTGGTCCACTTAAAAAAATGGAAGCCAATATTGTCCATCGACAACAATGTCAGGTCAACGAGTCCCGAATTCGCGATCGTTCGGCGACCAGCGCCAATTTGATGCTATTGACTCGACGATCGTACAGTCAAGTGCAGTGAAAACGTACACAGCAATTTTCGTCCTCTGGTTTGGATTGGCAAAAGCCTTTGAAAACTTTTTTTGTTTGGATTGACAGTGGTCTAAAATTTTAAAAAATACCTTCCTAACTATTGAATCCGAGTTTTAACATCCTGTCTTAGACAAAATAATTGAGGCTCATATTATCCTACTCCTACTAATATTATAAATGCGAAAGTTTGTGTGGATGTCTGGATGTTTGTTACTCTTTCACGCAAAAACTACTGAACGGATTTTGATGAAACTTACAGTATTATTTTTTATAACCCAGAATAACATATATTCTATAATTTATGACGATCTGTGACAAACTAAATTTCACGCGGGTGAAGCTGCGGGCAAAAGCTAGTACATCATACATCTATCATCTTTTTTTCGTCACTTCTGTTGTTGCCGAGTGTTCGGATAAACTCTTTTTGTCGAGTAATGCCCAGTAATTAGCTTGTTAGAGCATGATTTGAATAATGGGCGCTGGATTACATCACTTACAAAAAAGAGAGCTGTAAAAATACTTCAAAAAATCTCACTTACATAGTTACCGAGATGCAAAAGAAAGATAAAAACTGTTTTTGCTCGTGAGTGTACTAACCCTTTCAGCACGAGAGAAAAATTTGACGATTTCTAAAAAATCGCGTTAGTTTCTGGGGTCTTCAGAATCTTAGTAAATAGAGAAAAATAGCGAAAAAATGTAGGGGGTGACTTTAACCCCCCTAAACCCCCCCGCACGATCGTATCAATCCGTCATGAACCTACGAATAGCTATTTCATTACAATTACAATTTAAAATAATTAAAAAAAGACATTTTAGATATAAGGAGCTTTATTATTCTTCATAAAGACATGATATCGTAATTAGATACTAATTTCTGCAAAAAAATTCAAAAATAGCTCATGGTCCTAACCTAGAACTCTGTCAAAACCTGAATTTTGGGGGTAGTAGCATCATAAAATTGAACATGAGCTTTCGTTTTTAGTAATAACTTATTTTTTTTTAATCCCAGATGTCAGGGTATTATTCAATAACACATGGGGTTAGATATTTTCATAAAAGGGATCATTTTGGTTCATCTATTGGTACTAGAATCCTGGTATCCTCTCGATATTTTCACTGGTGGCTGTATTTTCTACAGCGGATTTGTACTATTTGGTGGTAATGTGTCTCGGAGACATTCTTGAGTTTATTCTAGAGTAAATCTGATGTTCAGGTCTTTAAAAGATTCGAAAGGTTTCCATTACTTACATTACCAAAAATTTAAACATCGTCCCGACATGCACGCTCATGCTGTAGAACTTTAGGAGTACCTGGTACTCGGATTCATCTAACTTTTTATAAAATTAAAGCGAATTATATTTTTTAAGGATATAATTTAAATTAATACGCACAAAATTCATTGAAATCCACAAAAGAGGTAATTTAAATAAATTAATACTTTTCACGCCTCCCGTAGTCAGGTACACGTCCATCTTTGTCACTCAACACTGCACCGACTGAACGCCATTGAAAGTTTTTGTATGAAAAATAGCAAATATATCGAACCGTACGATCGATCGGAAGAGTCTTGGCGCGGTAAAATTGATTTACCAATTCACTAGATTTTTTCAAAGTCGAACGCACTTTCGTATTATTCTGTGCTGAAAGGGCTAAAATCGTATGGCTTGATAGCAGTTCATTATGATGTCTCTCCAACAATTTCAGGCACACTATTAATTTAACTTATGACAATAAATAATTGTTATTGTAAACCAGTATCAATCTGCTTGATTAAAATCGGTCACCTCTGTTTTCGTGGTTCATTATGAGAAGTAGTGCTATGATATCACTGATCACCATCTTGTTTACTCGTATACTGCTACATATAATACTTAAATCTTTTGATTGTGTCGTGGTAAACCAATTTCCAAGTATCGTATGTCTAATACAAAGGGACGACAGCACATCAGACTAAATAATCCATATTACAACTACATAAAATACTGTACTAAAATCTCACAATGCTTAACTTGACTTGCCGTCGTCTGCACATAGTAAATAGAAAATCTTCTAGTGACTTGGCCCACTTTTAGCTTGGCCTACAGGCCAAGTCGTCAGATTTAATTTTCAAATATATTTTCTTCCAGTAACTGGGCTTACTGGGCCCACCTTCAATGTTTTATTAATAAATTAAACACCAATTCAACAAAAATATACTCTATAATCGTATTGGGCCCAGTTGCTGGAAGAAAAAATATTTAAAAATCAGGGTTCGAGGATATATATCAAGGGATATATATCAAGATATATATCGGATATATATCCGATATATATCTAGCCGGTTTTGATGATATATATCAACTTTTAAAATTTGTTACTGTATTTGTACTTTTTGACATAAGATTTTTATTTTTTTAGTTGATTTTGCCGTAAATAACAGAATATTTTATGTTTTTGCTTTATTTGTCTGATTTTAAGTTTAAAAACATTAAAAATATGTTTATGTAACACATATGCAATAGTATTCATGAATAATACAATAAAATAATACTATGGCTTTCATACAAAATTGATATATATCAAAGTTGATATATATCGGATATATATCATAAATATCCGATATTTTGATATTTATAATAAATATCGGATATTTTCGAACCCTGTTAAAAATGCAATCCAGTGACTTGGCCCGTGGATCAAGCTGAAAGTGGGCCATGTCACTGGAAGACTAAAAGGATAGTGACAAAAAATACATACAGCCGAACATATAACCTCCTCCTTTTATGAAGTTGGTTAAAAAGGAAACGATATGACGTAAGCTTCAATATTTCAGATCGGCGCTGAGCGCGATAGCATCGTTCCTGGACGCCTTCCAGAAGATTGCAGACGCGGCGACCAACGCTAGAGGTGAGTTTTTGCTGTTCTATTCCGTTCAGGCGCTTCGTCGAACTTTTTGAACTCGTATTTGCTTGCAGCGTTCTTAAATCCCCGCAGATTACAGATTTTTTGTCGGCCGATAGCCTTCTAGTTTGTGTGAGGAATCGGCCAGTACCAAAATGGTGTAATGTTGTACTTTCATACTTATCCATATTGATTAATAGCCTTTTAGCGCTATAATGTAATGTTTACGGTTAATTGCGGTACTGTTGCATTAAACACGCTTATTATAACTACGAGTATTATCTGTAATAAAACATTTTCATACCTATCTAATTACTACAGCTCCTTAAAGTTCAACAACCGTTTATTTCTGCAAGTAGCTAACGAAGTTATAAACGCAAGCAGTAAGTACCTGTCAAACCCTACTCAAAACACTGCAGAAACTTATAATTATAAAATATAGTATATTATTTTTATTTCCATGATGAAATTTAGGTTTCCAACCTTCAGACGGTACGTCCACTTAGTCTGGAGAACGTAACGCATCAATGATAAAAAATAACTTTCTATACAAAGCCTTTATTAAAATTACTATTATTATTACAATTATATTAGTGCTTACATTATTATTCACCAGTCTACATTCTTGAGCATTAAATATTAGTAAATTAAGAACGATTCGAAACATAGCAAGATCATTTTGATTAAAAGAAAGAAGAAAGTTTTAAAGAGTTTGAAGAATTTTCATAAAATTGGGAGACAATTCAGAATCTTAAATATCTATAAACTTTGATCAATTCAATAATTACCTACTATTTCAATCAGTCAGTCAACGTGTGCTGCAACTCGCAATTTGAGATGAATTCATATTAATAATAAATGTCTTTTAATAAACGGCAACTCCAATATTAGATAAAACTGTCACGACGCAATTGATATTTAGTACGAATTGATCACAAATATCACAAAATCTCATTTTAAGCAAATTTCCAAAGGCCAAGATATTTGTCTTTCTCAGAAGCATTTGATAAAGTATTTCAAGGGTAAATGTTTTCCCTTATCCAGTCGACGTACGCGTAAACTTTGGTGTATACGCCAGGGGCGTCTTCCTTGCCACATGGAGACGGTCCGAAGCTGACTACTCCAAGCATATCGTATAGCTTTTCATTTTCGAACATAAGGGGGCCCCCGGAGTCACCCCTGCAGGAGTCCTTTCCGGCTTCACCTCCCGCGCACAATTGGCCATTCCATAAATCTGCTTTGAGTCCTGGTTTGACGTAGGATGGTTGGCATTCCTGTAATCATATCGATATAAGATTTATTAGCAAAATAATATTGAGTTTTTTCTGTCTAATTTTTTATGGGACAGGAGGCAAACGAAAAGACGGATCACCTGATGGTAAATGATTACCGTCGCCCATAGACACCCGCAAGCCCGAGAGCGTTACTGGCGCGTTGCCTGGATGTAAGATACTATAAATACGCTCTCTTCTTGTCACCATTACATCTTCAATTTTCCACCGAGTGGGAGGCCTCCCTATACTACGTTTTCCGGTCCGTGGCCGCCACTTCTCGCGTTATTAAAAACACCAAAACTTACCCTCTGGCTCACAAATGGTAAATCGACGTGAAGCTTGATTGAGCTCTTCTTGACGGTACTGTTGATGGCGCCCCAACCGGCCGCCCACAGCTTGAAGTTGGGCGGCGGCGTCACCGTGATGTCGACCACTGGCAGGCAGATGGGTCTGATGAAGTCTGAAAGTCAAGTCAATCTTTTTAACATCTCACTGGAAGACGAAAATCCATTATTTCCATCTTAGGTTTATATTTATAAGTAAGTTTTAGCTTCTTTCTTTTAAAATCGTTAAACTGATGATGATACAACCAAACGAATCACAATGGTCAATCAGCGAACAACAATTATGTTTATTGCGAGCATTAAATACCTTAATTATTACACGTTCAGTCAAACGTTCTCATTTTTGATGGAGTGAAGTTGAGTGGTGTACATATCTTCCACATCTCTTGATATTCAATCAAGATTTTTTAACACAGTAATTCCATATAATTAGTAAATATTAACACGGTTTTGAAATAGTACCTGTGTAAGGAGCAGCCCGTTGTGTCCGAATAAGGCCGATGTCGTTACGCTTTGTGATAGGGTTGTATTCGGGGTGTGGTATGGACTTCTCGATGGGAAGGACGACGATACCCTCGGTACAGTCCTCGCCACCTCCCTCCACGAGTATACAGTCGGGCCCGGTGTGGCTCGAGTCGTATTCTCCGAGACGAACGTTCTTTCTGAAATTGAAGAATGCTATGTAATTGTAAATAGTGGTTTTATTAAGAAAGAAAAGAGTTATTTTTAGATTAAAAAAAAGTTGTTTGAAGAAAAGCTTTATAAAGGTGTTTGTAATAGTAACATTATTTTTTCAGACGACAATCTGTGGTTGGAAATGGTCGCCCTTCGGAATAAAACTAATACCTATTACCTGCCAGTTATTTTTGAATTCAATATCCTAGGATTGAATATAACCCTAACTGTTAAAATTATGACAAAACTATTTTAGTTTCATAGGAAATGAGTCAAAACTAGATTCTAACTCACAAATATGGTTTGCGGCTTTTAATATTGGTTCAGTATTGAGTATCCCAGATCTTCTGTTGACTGTTCGAACATTAATGTTTTGTACTAAAATACAACTTACGGCGTGCCATTTTTGAGGATACTCCCGGTGATACAATGAGCAGCAGTGAGGACGTATCTGCTGCTGATGAGCGCTCCGCCACAAAGCAGCGCGATGCTGTTGTCCGACCTCGCGTATTCGATGAGCGTCAGCCACGGGTACTGATCTACATTTGTTGCAGAACCCCCTGGAAGTAAAACCATCTTGTTAATTTCAGTGATAAATTCAACCAATTAAATTTACTAAATGTTCCAATGGGAAAAATGCTTGAACAGTTGCACAACGAGAATTTGAGTAGTGGACTAGGCTGGTTTTAGTGTCACGCGGATTGTCAGTGCGGATCGCTCTGCACAGCCGATCTGTATGAACTGCTAGGGAGCGGAGCGGTTCCTCCGGACCGCATTACTCTAAAACGCTCCCTAGAAGTTCATACAGATCGGCCGTGCGGAGCGGGTTCGCACCGGACGGTCCGCGTGCGTGACACTAAAACCAGCCCTAGTGATAACGATCGTTGTTATTGTATCGCAGCTATTTGACTCAAAATTGGTAACTCATTGTCTTGACCAGATGGCTCGGACAAAAGAACAAAATAAATGACATACATAGTTCAATAAATTTGCAAGTGAGCTGGTCATAAATGTTTTTTTATCCACAACGGAGAAGCTCTTGGCCTATATTCTATATTTCACTAAAAGAAAAGTTATTGATGAAGCCAAAGGTGGAAGCGAGCTTCACCAGGAATCCTCTGCCACAGAGGAACTGGCTATCTTACATCCAACTGCCGAAACACAACAATTGTTGTGTCTTATTATTGTTATGACTCTAAGTCCATTAATATTGTTGTGGCAACAGACTTAGGTAAGATGGTGTTAGCTAGCCAGGCGAACTTAGAACAAGCCCAACCACCATCCAAATCGAGCATAATAATATAATTTTTGGGAACCAAGCCTGGGACCTTCTGAGTTTGAGACGAGAAATGATGGCTGAATTAACATGCCTGTGATCTTATTATCTGCTCCGCCGTCGAGGCCGCAGCACTCAGTCCTCGGGTCGGGAGGGAAGGCGCTTAGCCTTGAATCGCAACCGTCCTTCTGGATGCTCTCGGGCGGAGAGCCGCAGCACACGCTGTAGGCATCGGGGCCTTGGCATCTGGAATAAAGCTGATGATTAAAGACCCAAGTACCTCAGCATTTTTAATGTCATTTCTTGTCTCAGGCTGCAAGAACTTTTAAACAAAACCATCTCACCATTGCGTTTGTAATTTGTTTGATCATTTTTGAAATCTTTTGAATAATAATTTATATGTCTATCAGTCTTTCAAATATTACTAAGACTCCCTGCAGACTACAGACATTTAGTCGGCCGATATTTGGGTCGATTTTATTTTGTATAAAGAATCGGCCGATACCAAATCGGTGTAATGTGCGCACTTTCATACATGTCCATTGTCCATACTGATTAACAGCCCGACCCATCTATCGACCGACAAAAAGTTTGTGGTCTGCGCCTAGGCTTAAAAGACATTTTTATACAGATACGTCAATATTTTATTTATTTACGTTTCGACGATGTCACATTAGTAATATTATGTTGATTTCCCGCGTCATTCCGTACATGTACTAAATGACCCATCTACTGGACCTTGACATTCTTGCTACTGGTTCTGAAGACAGGTTTCCATCCTTAAGGAGAAGTCACATGAGTCGGCCAGTCACCCAACCGTATTTTGCTTAGTAGGTAATGAAAAAAATTACAATGAGAGTAGGTACCATTTATGTCATTAAGCCTTTGTTATAAACTACGCCAAGAAAGAATCAAGACTGTGAAAGTTTTAAATATTGCGAATAACAAGCTTCGTTCTTTGCTTTTTGAAGCGAGACTGCAGAGTCGTTTCATAATGAGAGCCAATAAATTAGCAGATTTCTAGAATGAATAAATATTATAATGTTACTGGCAAAGGTCTGTAAGTCCTTTTTGGAAGACGATTAGAAGGTCGATTGATTATAAAATGTTTTTTGTCTTTGTTGTGTATTTTCCATGTTTTCGTCAATGAATCTTAATGCGTGTGTTTGCTCAAATTAAGACTGATCTAATTCGCAGGTGAATCATCAGGCGCGTGTCAATAAATATTGATTGATTCATGTAAATTGTTCTAAACAAGTTTGATGCAAACGTCACTTGCGCGTTTGTTATGTCGACCTTTGTTTGATACGAATACAGATCCTAATCCTAAGCGAATTCTTATTCATTTGCTTTTATTCAGTTTTAGACTACAATATTTTTTAGCTTGATCTTATTAACATAATATCATGCTACATGATTTTTTGTTTATTAGGTCTTTAGATATTCTTGCAGTAAGTCTACTGACACTACTTGCAAGATGTTTTGCACATTTACTTGTTGTTAAGAGAGTTGTCTCAAATCTGTTCCAAATTCAGTATTCGTGACGAATCCTTGGTAAAAGATCGGCATTCAGACTCGGATCTTATCTAGTTGTAACATGCTACTTTACTATTAAAATATATTGAACTTTAACATACTTCGAGGCTTGAATAAACAGCTTGTTGTAACTGGTCACTGGCGGCGTCATCATTTCAGCGAGGTGCGGACACGAGTATATGCCGACGCATCTCCCGGGTTCGCCGTACGGTGTGTGGCACGGGCAGCATACCTGGAATATTATTGGATAGTTTTAGTTAGAGTTCACTTGTTGGGATGATGAAGCTGTAGATCCTGGCTACACAGGAGTTGCAGCGGTGGAAACAAAAGGAATAGTCACGTTGATGGGATGATGATGAGAAAATAGGGTAAACTAGAATATAGTCCTTTGCTTTAATTTAAGCGGTTCCTAAGAACAAGGGTGTTGACAGAAAAATGGACAACAAAGAGATCCTATAAGGTTTCCAATTTAGAAAATTAACAATGACTTGAGTTTAACATTATCATGAGCAAAATCAATATGTTAATACGTTGATTTTTTTGTCCTGTATCCTTATGTATTTTGCTTTTGAACTCAAGTTGATTTTATATTTCCTTCTCCGCAAAATCTTGGGAGGATGTTTCCTCATTAGGATACTGTTTACTGTTGCATTATATGACGTTGTTATTTATTTACGCATATTCCTGTTGATGATTTCGTTTTCCTGTAAAATTGTCCTTAGAGACTGAAATACGCATAATGATGGGCATGCGAACTACTTAGGTATAGGGAAATGAGATGTTTTACTATCGGAATAACTTAGGTAACATGGTTAAACTTACTGACGCATCTGGCAGCTGTCCAAATGAAGTGCCATTTCATTTCAAGTTTGAATGAACTGTAGCTTGCAAACGTTTTGATTAATGTCAAATGAATTCTCAATCTGAGCTACTTTTTATTAAAGAAGTTGCTGCCCCGTCAGATGTTGTCTTGTCTAAACGATAAAATTGCGCTCATGCAAAATTCCCATTGAAAAATGACTATACTTTTTCCAAATATGACTATAGTTTTCCAGTTTTCTTGACGATCGATCAACATGGAAAGCATTGAGGGGGAAGCCTATGTTCAGCAGTGGACGTCCTATGGCTGAAATGATGATGATGATGACGATCCAACAACAAAAACAATGATTCTAATCTGCCTAGCTGATCTTGAGTTTGAGCGAGTTCAAGTATTATTCTCACCTTAGGAGTTCTCCCCTCGAATCCACACGCGGACTTCTTGAGCAAGTCCACTTCAGCTGGCGACCTGTTCGATTTGTTTATGATCTGAAGCAGCGACGGGCATTTTTTAAACGTCACGCAGTTTCCAATGTCACCTTTCGCAGTCGTGCACGATTCTGGAAACAATTCGGCGAATTTTAAGTAGGTTTTAATTTATGTTGAAATGTTGACAGAGAACAAGTCTACCTGTTTTGGGGTGAATTTCTCACTTACAATTTGTGATACTGATGTTATAAAATCACAAACATTAGCCTTATCATAGTTTTGTCAAAAACGTCTCTGATTGTTTCGATGGCGAGTTAAATATTATATTTTTTTAGACTGGTCCACCAGGACAGTCGAATAGGATCGTGACTCCAAGTAGCTTTTAGTCTGACTGTTCTAGTGGTAGGTGGGATAAGATAGAAGGAAGATAAATTTTTACAGCGACCATCCTGGGACATTAGGATTATTTAGGATCTTCCTGGTTCTTTGGTACCAATCGCGAATTGGACCAATCGCGCCTAAATGGTTCTTTCTTAGCGTCCAAGAAAATCCTTCAACTGACTGTTACATCCCACACACAAGTTATTAAATGAATACACGGAAACGAAGGAGTCCGTCATCAAAACGTTTTCTTGAATTGAAATAAAACTGTACGTAATTATGATTATGATCAGTCTTGTTAAACAAATGTTTTCCTACAATATAGCACTTAGTTCCCCGTCAGTGCACAGTTGGCAGCACATAAGACTATACAATATACATATTTGTTGCAAAATAGCCTGTATTACAACGAGATAACACGCCACTGTGTTTAGCTTCATAATTGCTGTCGTCCATACTGCAAGGTTGCGATTTGTATCCTTTTATGAAGTAAGGCAAGTTGTATTTCGCAAATGTGAGGAATCTGCCTCACAAAGGTCCATAATGTCTATACATTATTTATTATTTTGTCTATACAAAAACACAGAATCGATTGAGACTTAAATGGATGGCACCTATCACATAAAAATACAGTAGTTTCATTCACACAATTTGTATGAAGAGTTTGAGCGTTCTTCTCTTGAGGAAACTTGTTGCATTTGAGCCGTAGAATCAATCGTTTGTTTGATCCATACTTTAAGCGACACCAACACATGGGTGTCTGTCACCAACCGGGACTAATAGAAGCTAATAGTCGTAAATAAGGAAAAACCATTGAATATATTTGAGGAAAACAGTTGAATTATGTAACGATTACCATAATTATAGAAGATTAATTAAGTAGTAGTGATTCGGTTTTACATTTATATTGGTTGTCTAATCGTGCGACACTTTGTTCTTGTTTGCTAATTATGTTTTTTTTAGGTCCATAAAATGTGTAATTAAATAAAATCACTTCAATGAAGTAAAATGACCTTTTTTTAAATATCTTAAACAAAATTGCATAGATTTTTTTTCCTATAATCTACAAAACTTTATGGAAAGTCCTTTCAGCAAGCAGCGGTTTACATTATATTTTAATACGACTACGAGATGTTGATGTAATTTAGTTAGTGTTATCACCATTTGCCTCTGATATATTGGAGAGGGTCGTGCTCCTGAAATGGAGACTAAATGACCTGATGATGATGATAAGTTAGTGTTAAAGTTTAAAAAAATCCTTTGTAATAATTGAACTAAGTATAAAAACAAACGTATCGTTCACATTCCTTACAAAACGCATTTTGAAAATTTTAGTACCTAACAAGACCATCCAACAAAAATTAAATATTCATGCAATAATAAAGTTATTGTGTAGTGCTCAAGTAGTACAAAAAGATGTGTGTATCTTTTTTGTAACTGTTTTGACCTTATAAAGTATTAAAACAAAATACTTACGTCCACTAACACAGCAAGTTGCGGCAAAGAACGCACACGCAAGTATTAAAAGCTTCATTTTTATCTAAATATCACATAAACACTAAACAAAATTTATACGCGTTTCCTTGACGCGTCCACCGCGGTCGACGGCCGGCGGAGCTATGCCCGCGAGGCTGCCCAAGCGCAGCTCAGGATTCTGATGTCTATTTCCTGCTCCCTGGCTGTCCGTTATAGTGCACCCGCTTAAACCTGTCCACCCTCCTCGATATCTGTATTGGATTGCCAGGACGTGTCCGGCCAAATATTCTCTCGTCCGGCCTGGCCTTTTGTTAGGCTTTTATGTAGCTGTAGTGCCTTATTTGCTAACTTTTGAATAATGCACGCAGTAAACACTGGCCAACATAAATATACCTAATGTAGGATTAACTCGTAAGGAAATTCAACAATTGCTTAGGGCATCACGCACCAAAAAGAACACAAAATAATTTGTTAGGGTAAAATGTCCGGCCAAATTATGCACCAAGTTCGGCTTTCCCGTTTTTGGACCTGGCAACCCTATATTATCTGTATTATAACATCCCGGCATTGAGTTATAATGGATAGAGAAGCTATCGTAAGCAAAATTCTTGCTCCATTTTGGAAAGAATCAAAACTAAAGTTCGCTGTAGGGTGCACTGATTGCAGTACAGTTCAGTTGAGCAAAGCGAGTGTTCGGATCTCGTAATCTAGTGCGTAGTACAACATATTGATGCATCCCGGCTTCAAGAATTTTTCTAGATACTATACTTACGAGCAAAAATATGGAATCAGCACCTTGTGTTTTGTTCCGAGCGATCTTAAGAACTGAATGACTACCTATGCATGTATCTGTGGTATCAATTTAAAGTTTATAATATTACCTTTAAAATGGTACCATTTTTATTTGTCTTCTATTAGTCATTTAGTTTTTGTGATCGCTCGAAACAAACAGGGTGATTCCATATTTTTGCTCGCGAGTGTAGTACCATCTTTGTATTGCTGAACTTGCATGTACAGTATTTTGCTGGTTTACCCTGAAGTCAATAATCCGTGAAAGTCAGGATGGCACACATACGGTATTCACAAACATTACTATGAGGTCTCAGATTGTGCGTAGACGCATAGGGTGACACATATATCTATTCAACGCTGTGCGTTCGATTTTCTACTTCAATTTCAAGTAGCCTATGACCCTATGCGGCCAATCATATTTCTGCGTAACTGCACTCCGTTGTAATTTGTAGTGTAGTTGTTGGATACAGGGTTTGGAAGCTAAGATATTTTCTTTTTTACGATATATTCCTATAATATTAAATTATTGATGTTTCTAATTAATAAATCAGGTTCTTAGATCCTTATTTAATAGCAGTATTTAATTTACGTCATTTCAGAAAAGGATAAAATCGTTAATACAGTGTGAGTCACGATAAAGTGCACATATGAAAATAGATGAAACTACTAACTAGACTATTTTTATCGACAAAAAAGAGGTATAAACCAATCATAGGTATAAATTATTATATATATAATTTGAATACAGTTTTAAAGGATAATGATTAGAAAATACCAAGTGACTTCATTTTCCAGGACATTATTACATATTTATTAACTAACTAGGACATTATTGACTGATAGAATACCACATTACATAATATTTGTTATTATACGAGTATACAGGGTATTAGGTAATTGGGTATATGAGCCGACACTAGCCCATGTTAACATGGTCATATAAATGGTATGGTGAAGTCAGAAATTTGATATCATCATTTTAATTTTTTTAATTTTCATACAAAATACATTTCATAAAATCAGCTTTGTATGAAAATTAAAATAATTAAAATGAAGATATCAATTTTCTGACTTCACCATACCATGTTAACATCGGCTAGTGTCGGCTCATATACCCATTTACCTAACACCCTGTATAACGACAGAATGGGAGATTTGACACTCGATATTTCATGTTAGATAAAATATTATTTCTTGAATTAAGTCGCCTTTAAGATATAATTTTGACTAGATACGAGATTAGCTGACGATAGCTGAACGCTTTCTCAATGGAGACCACGATAAAATAGGAAATCGTCATTTTAGCACTCCTCGAATATATCGTCGTACAATGCTCTACAACTAGGAGGTGGTAAAAGATAAAAAAATGAAAATTCGAAACTTACGAAACCTATATTTATTAATTATATTGAATTACATATATAAATTATAATCTCTCGGTCTTGGAGGACACATAACACAAATTATAATTCACCAGTCTACAACCTTAAGCATTAAATTAGTAAATTAAGAATTATTACAAAGAATTTTGAGATACAGGAAAGAAGAAGCTTTAAGAAGATTACCGAGTAAAGGCAATCAGAAACATAATATAATATCTTAAACTCATCAGTTCAAACATAATTGAGTCAATCAGTCAATAAATATTTGCAACTCGTAATTTGAGATCAATTCATATTAGCTATGTCTAAACTTTTTTAAACTATAATTCCATTATTGGATAAGTCTATCAAGGCGCAATTCATATTAATTACGAATTGATCCCAAATATTGCAAAGTTTATCTCATTTTAAATTTTCCAATATGTTTGCATTTCTCGGAAGCATTTGACAAAGTCGCTCAAAGTTCAGTGTTTCCCTTTATCCAGTCGAGATACGCGTAAACTTTGCTGTACACGCCAGGGACGTCATCCATGCCACACGGGGCTGGTCCGAAGCTGACTAGTCCAATCATTTCGTATATCCTTTCATTTTTGAACATGAGGGGCCCCCCAGATGACCCCTTGCAGGAGTCCTTTCTGGCTTCACCTCCCGCGCATATCTGGCCGCTCCATAAATCTATTTTACGTCTCGCTACGCTGTACGCTGGTTGGCATTCCTGGAATCATATTGAAATAATATTTACCATTGAAAATTATGTTTGCACTTATTACATACATAATGCTTAAATTTCTTTTCTTGTGAGAGAGGTGAGACTAGTCCCGTTAGTAGATTTTTTGACCAAACACCTACCACTACTGGACAAAAAGCTTCCCCGAATATTTCCACAAAGACCGAACTGCACTGCCCGCATCCAGGAGCTTTCCGCGACCTTCACCAGACCTCCGGTCAATCAAGTGGCGGGCTTGCCTTCAGTTTTTCGGGCCGTGTAGGCGCCTTAATAAAAACTAAAACTTACCTCCTGACTAACAAAGGGTAAACGGACGTGAAGTTTAACCATGCTCTTGGTGTGGGTGTTATTGAAGTCGCCCCAGCCGGCCACCCACAGCTTGAAGTTGGGCGGCGGCTTCTCCGTGACGTCGACGACTGGCAGGCAGATGGGTTGGATGAAGTCTGAAAGTCAAATTCTTAATATTAATATACTCATTAAGACAAATAACTTCTAGTTAATCCATTAACATAGCGTAGCGTAACAGTATGTGGTAAGTCCCTTACTTTTGTAACTTGCTTCATCAAGTGGTTACAAAGACCTTATTTTAATAATATAAAGCCAAAACCAACCTGTATAAGGAGCAGCCTGCTTCGTCCTAACGAGGCCGATGTCGTTATGCTTTGTAATAGTGTTGTATTCGGCGTGTGAAATAGTCTTCTCGATGGGGAGGACGACGATATCGTCGGTGCAGTCCAAGGCAAAGCCATCCACGGTTACACAGTCAGGCCCATCGTGGCTCAAATCGTAATCTCCGAGTCGAATGTTCTTCCTGAAAAATAATATTCAGTTAAATAATACTAATATTTTTCTGACGTCGAAATACGATTTGATTTTTTTGGCAGTAGGTATTTTGTTTGTTAAGGTGTTTTAAATATTAAAAAAAGATAATAAAGCCGTTGATTTTTCTAATGACGATCTGTGGTTGGAATAAGCCCAGTTTCATAACTCAGCGAAATAAAAATGGCTTTGTGCGTTACAACAACATAATGCGGCTTTGACTTTCGGAAGCGTAATGAAAAGACAATGCCGGAAATTGGCGTCTTTTTTTTTTCGCGCGGCCATCGACCAAACCATGTTTTTTGGATACAAAATAGTAAAATAAACCAAACTTACTATGACATGTATACCTCTAAACTCAGTCTGAACGAAAAGAGTTGCAATTTCTTACAAAACTTGCGCGCAAAAAGCAAATCTAGTATGTAAATCATCAAACTTCTAACGCTCGTAACTCAGTTCAGACTGAGTTTAGAGGTATACATGTCATAGTAAGTTTGATTTATTACACTATTTTGTAATCAAAAAACAAAGTTTGGTCGATGGCCGCGCGAAAAAAAAAAGACGCCACCTTCCATACAAAATCTGGCATTGCCATTTTGCACTGCAATGAAACTCACGGTGTGCCAATTTTGAGAACACTCCCGGTGAGACAGTGGGCGGCTGTGAGGACGTATCTGCTGCTGATGAGAGATCCGATACAGAGCAGCGCGATCTTGTTGTCCGTCTTCAAGTATTCGATGACCGTCATCCACGGGTACTCATCCACTCTGGTCTCCGTGCCCCCTGGAAGTATACTATAATACTATTAGGGATGATCCAAAAGTAATGATAAGAAACATTTCTGTACACCATCACGTTTAAGAATTACATCCATCTGAATCCTAACAATCGGAAAGTTATACAAAAATTCAAAATCTGCCTGGAGTTAGATACTGATGTTTCGTGCAACAATTAGGCCTCGTTCCCATGGCAATAATTTGACTGTCGTGTGAACATACATTGTGTGTTTAAAATTGACAAATAAATTGTTAATATCAATGTAACAATATATTGAATGAATTGATGAGATATCTCGACGCGGGGTGAATGGGGATGTTGCCTGGGTCAAAAAGCAAGAGTTTTAATTAGTCCGTCAGTTAACTTATCAAAAAATACTCTACACGTATTTTTCACTTTTGCAAACTAATGAAAATTTAAAGAGATAAAGCGCCCCAAAGTTCATAAGAAGAGGCCCGTGACGTCAACGCTTGCTTAAAAATGCCGCACGTTGTGACGTCGTGCGCAACTTCAACGCACCATAACTATGTAATTATTTGTTAGATTGACAAATAAAAATATACGTGTCCAATATTTTTTGATATTAAACATTACGGACTAAAAAAATTTTTTTAGGCAACTAGCCTATTGAGCAAAGGAAACTTGCCTATGATCTTGTCATGTGTTCCTGCGCCAACGCCGCAGCATCCACTCCTGGGATCGGGAGGGAGGGCACTCAACCTCGACTTACAAGAGCCCTCTGAGATGCTGTCGGGAGGAGGCCCGCAGCACACGCTGTAGTCGTCGGGACCTTGGCATCTGGAGAGTAAGAGCAGATTAGAAGCGTGAGGAACTGGCACCGTGGCAAATGCAAATGGTTGTGGCGCTGCAACTGCGCTTTTAGAAGTTGTATGAAAACTAGTAGTGTTGCTGCAAGTGCCACTGCAGCCTCTTATTTGAAGTATTTTGAAGTCGTCCTTAAAAGTTTATGATTAAAGGGGGAAAGTGCCTTTGGACCTCAGCTTGCAATTTTCCTTTAGGACTGAGGTTATAAAGCATGTGTCTGTAGTCCATATTGGTAGCAAGCAATAAACGAAGGTACCTATACACTGGCGCTTTATCAATGGCTGCTATTTTCAAAACGGTGTTGTACAGAATGCACGTGAAGCGAACATGTGGCATCTTACGCAGTTCTAATAAATGCTATTTTGCGACAAAAATGTCTGATGTGTTGTCGATGTATGTTAACTTACCTCGAGGCTTCTACCAACGACATACTCTCAGTGGTCACTGGCGGAACCAGTAGTTTAGCGAGGTGTGGACACGAGTATATGCTGATGCATTTCCCGAGTTCGCCGTACGGTGTATAGCAGGGGCAGCAAACCTGGAATATTATCGGATCGGTTCAATTACAGGTTGACGCATGTTTCTTCCTCCACAAAATCTTGGGTATCTAATCGTTTCCACATTATTCTCATTACTGTTGAGCTAAAGGTGACTGGTTCGCATCACAACTACATTCTATTCTTACATATTGTTTTCCTTTAAAATTGTCCTCGTAAATACACGTCTTTTAGTATTTTACCAAGTAGTCTGCAATTTATGTCTTAATTTAGTGACCGCCCGTGCGTCATATCATAGCCATATCAACTCAATAGGTACTGTGGCTTTTATGCAGTTGTATTAATATGCGATTTTGCAACAAACATGTGAAGTCTAATGTGCAGGCGATTGTACTTATAGCCAAATAAAATTGTTTGCTTTCGGGATAACTTAGGTAAAATGTTTTAACTTAACAACTAAAGTGACCTGAGCTCATCGAAGTTTTCTTTTAATTAAATATTATGGATGAGAAGTGAGTTTAATGTTTATATTCTCACCTTAGGAGTGTTTCCCTCAAATCCACACGCGGACTTCCTAAGCAAGTCCACGTCAGCTGGCGACCTGTTCGGTTTGTTGAGGATCTGCAGCAGCGACGGGCATTTGTGGATCGTCACACAATTCCCGCTGTCACCGTTCGTAGTTGTGCACGATTCTAGAAATTATTGCGAATTCTATGTCAGATATTTCATTTATTTAGTTTGTTGCAGACATCTGCCTGTTTTGGGATGAATTTCCCACCAGTTACTTTTAATCAGTTCGAGGGATAACACTATAACGTGTTTGTGTTTTATTGTTTTAATATATCTGATTTTATCAGGCTAAAGTGGTTTGACCGGTTATGAGTATTGACAATCATATAAGGAAAAAACATTGAATATATTTGAGGAAAACAGTTAAATTATGTTCTTAACGATTAACATAATTATTATTGAAGATCAAAAAAGTAGCGATTGGATTTTACATCTATAATTGGTTATTTAATCAAATCAATTGCAACTTTTTAGGGTTCCGTAGTCCTGACAAGGAACATAGTTTCGATATGTCCGTCTGTCCGAGGTTTAGCTTAGAAACTACTGGCACTGGAGCTGTAATTTTGTGGAGGTATTAATCACGCCGACAAAACGGTAGAATAAAATTTTGAAAAAAAAATGTACATTGGTACATTCATTCCCCTACATGTAAAGTGGGGATGATTATTTTTTTCATCTTCTACCCCATCGTGTGGGGTATCGTTGGACAGGCCTTTTAAAATGGCTTAGGGGTTTGTAAGACTATTTTTCGAGTTAGGGATCTGTTTGCAAATTATTAAAGTTTAAAGTGCCAATTTTTGTTCGAGTAGGGCGTCCCCCCCCCCCCCCTCTCTAAAAACTAAACTGTTAGCTTGAAAAATCTAGAAAAAATCGTTATAATACAGCTTTTCATGAACTCTCAAGGATAAGATAGCGGTTAATAGATCACTTAGTTTAAGAGTAATAGTTCTTAACCAGTAAAAATTCCTTAGAAGAAAATATGAAAAGTGACTAACTAGATGAAGTAATTGCTTGCTTCTGATATAATATTGTGGTAACGACGGACAACTACGGAACCCTACACTGCGCGTGGCACTACACGCACTTGGCCATTTTTTTTATTTTAAAGTCGTATTAAAATCCACCCTATGATTTATTATTTTGTTATTTAGATTCTGCATGAAATGACTAGGTACTCAATTGAGTAAATGTAGTAAAAAGTTACTAATTAAATATTAAAGTGAAATAAGTTTTGTTCTGTTATTGACCACAAATAACTTTTCACACATTTATTGTGTGTACCACAAATACAGTAACTGTAGTGTTAAGGTATTAATTAAAACAAAATGTACTTACGTCCGTCGACATAGCTCGCAGTGACAAACAACGCAGATGCGAATATTAAAAGCTTCATTTTTAATGGAAATACCACAGAAAGCTTACACTAAACACGATATAAACTTGTTTCCTTAACGAGTCCTCCGCGGTCGGCGGCCGTCGGAGTTCTGAATGTTGCTAACGTCAATTTTTTAATTGCCGTGTTAGGGCTTGTTCCCACGGTGACATCCCGTAGTACAGGGGTAGCCAAACTTTTGACCTGTGAGGTCTACTTATGCTTGAAAATATTTATTGCGGTTGACTGAAGAATGAAATAAAACATCTTTCATTTTAAATCATTCTATTTATGTATTTAACTTTCGCGGGCTACCATAATCGTCTTCGCGGTCGACCTCTTGGCCATCACTGTAGTATGCGATAAACTTGACCTTCATTGGTTGGGTTTTTATAGCTGTCAAGCTGTAGATCCTGGCTACACAGGAGTCGCAGCGGTGGGAACGAGAGGTGGGAATAGTTCCGTAGTAATACGTGTTCTAATATTAACGTTCACACGAACATCCCGTATACCCGCAAAAACGGATCCTTCTTTAAATAATCAATGTGTGTTCACACGACAGTCCATTTCTGCGGGACCCTGTATCCCCCCCCCCCTGCGATCCCGAAAAACTAGATTGCCATGGAACTTGTTGAGGAAAATTAACGTGTTTGTAAGGGAAAGCTATCTTTGGCTGCCGTAGTAAAATCTGTGGCTTAGTGTGCCTTATTTGGGCCCTTTTAAATCGATTGGGAGCCATTCTCCAATTTGGCCGGCCGTTTGGTGTAGTGGTTCAGAGCGGAGTACTATGCCGAGAGGTCCCGGGTTCGATTCCCGGCCGGGCAGAAATTGAAATGATGAATTTTAATTTCTGTGACGGGTCTGGGTGTGACTATGTATAATATGTATGTATTTAAAAAAAAAAGTATATAAGTAGTATATCCGTTAAGCTAGCACCCATAACACAAGCATTAAGTTGCTTACTTTGGGGCTAGCTGGCGCTGTGTGAAATTGTCCAAAGATTTATTATTTATTATTATTCTAACTAAAAAAAAGGTCATTGAAATCTGGGCATCTAGAAAAAGAGGTCTATCAGTGGTTGTTGTCAGAGATAGGTAAATTTTGTATTTTCTGGCTTGGCAATAATCAAAATACGACCTGTACTGTTTAAAAAAAAAAGTATATAAGTAGTATATCCGTTAAGCTAGCACCCATAACACAAGCATTAAGTTGCTTACTTTGGGGCTAGCTGGCGCTGTGTGAAATTGTCCAAAGATTTATTATTTATTATTATTCTAACTAAAAAAAAGGTCATTGAAATCTGGGCATCTAGAAAAAGAGGTCTATCAGTGGTTGTTGTCAGAGATAGGTAAATTTTGTATTTTCTGGCTTGGCAATAATCAAAATACGACCTGTACTGCAATAGGCCGTATAATTATTTTCAAGTAGGTACATATCAAATTTCCGTAGAATACGGCAATTGCCGTAGCAATGGCAACGGTGACCCGCGAAGCTGCCCAGGTGAATTCCGATGTCATTTTCCTGTTCCCTAGTATATGTGTCCGTTAAAGAATGTACAACCCAGTTAAACCTGTCCTGCCTCCTCAACAGCGTGTTATTTTTATAGTTGATCAAACAGAAACGGTTGGTTCCACTTCTCAAATACAACTACTTTTCCTAGAGGACCAATATAAAATTCACAAAAGATTTAAATGACGTCCCCATACTTGACTGATTGCTGGTGATAATTATTTTCATATTAGAAAAAAACTTCTTTCTAAGCCGGCTTTAGATAAATTATTACAAAATTGTAAAAATAATATTGTAAAACTGACGATAGCTGAAGTAAATGGTTCTTAATGAAGACCAAGTTTTTGCACGACGAGTAGTCTAAAAGTAGGAAATGGTGCTGCAATAAAACTAGCTGATAAAACTTACATTTATTAATTATATTTAATTACATCCTTAAATAAATTATAATCTCTCACTCTTAGTGGTCACAACAGAAAGTGCTTACATTATTATTCACCAGTCTACATCATTGAGCATTAAATAGTAAATTAAGCATTTTGAGAATCATTTTGAGACACACACAAGGAAGAAGAAAATTACCGAGTTTGAAGGATTCTATAGACGTTTCATGAAATAGGCAGTCCACAAACTTGTACTATAAACTTTGATAAATTCAATCATTCATAATTTCAATCAGTCAGTCAAAAGTATTTGCGCCTTGCAATTTGAGATCAATTCATAATAATTATTATAATGTCTTAATGTCTTTAACGGTAACTTCAATATTAGATAAAGCTATCAATAATCAAAATGCAATTGATATAAAGTACGAATTGATCACAAATATTGCAATGTTTATCTCATTTTAAGCAAATTTCCATAGGTCACAATATTTCTATTTCTCCGAAGCATTTGATGAAGTATTTCAAGGCTGAATATTGCCCTTTATCCAGTCGAGATACGAGTGAACTTTGCTGTACACGCCAGGGATGTCTTCCATGCCACACGGGGTCGGTCCGAAGCTGACTACTCCAAGCACTTCGTATATCTTTCCATTCTCGAACATGAGAGGGCCTCCGGAGTCTCCCTTGCAGGAGTCCTTTCCAGCTTCACCTCCCGCGCACATCTGGCCGCCCCATAAAGCGACTTGACGTCTTGCAACGCTGTAAGCCGGTTGGCATTCCTGTAACGATATCGAAACATATTTAGCAAAATGATATTTTCTGTCTTGACTTGTTTTTTTTGTGAGAGAAGTAGAACTAGTCCATTTAGTAGTTTCATCCAATCACCAACAACTGATGGACAAAAGCTTCCCCAAAGACTTCCACAGAGACCGGTTCTGCCTTGCCCGCATCCAGGTGGTTCCCAAGACCTTCAAAGGTCGTTCTCCCATCGATTGGGAGACCTGCCTACACTACTTTTTCTGGTACTCATATTAAAAACACCAAAACTTACCCTCTGGCTCACAAATGGTAAATCGACGTGAAGTTTAATCGTGCTCTTGGAGTGGGTGGTGTTGATGGCGCCCCAGCCGGCCGCCCACAGCTTGAAGTTGGGCGGCGGCTTCACCGTGATGTCGACGACTGGCAGGCAGATGGGTCTGATGAAGTCTGAAAGCCAAATTCTTGCCTTAGTAACGTCACAGAATAAGTAATAGTACAGGTACAGAAGGATTACTCCGCAAGACGATTTAAATAAATGCGAGTCTTGCTACGACGCGATACAGTGGAATTCAGCTCGCACAGCACTACGTACCTACAATTTTATTCACCTACAAGTTTTGTCTCTTTCTATCGCGTGCCTCTGAACTCTTCTTACGCTGTTAGGGTTGCTGTCTAGTGAAAAAATAATTAATCTACTTATTTGTAATTAGGTACGTATGTAGGTAAGTATGCATTCATTATGGAAAACCTTGGGAGAGGCCTTTGTCCAGCAGTGGACGTCATTTGGCTGAAACGAACGAACGCATTCTGAGCAGTAGTCATGGTAGGTTAGGTTCCTATACTATCCTACGAATTATTGATTACCTACATGGCCAACATACCTTTCAGCATCTTTGGGAAGCGAAAAAAAAAGATAAATCCGGTAGATTTCTTTTCGAATTTAAACACCCGAACGCCGCACAATATTTCTTTCTCTTTATGTCCATTTTTAAATAATACTTCGATCATAGAATTATAATCATACTACAACGCACGCCAGCGTCCTGACGAGCGCGCGCGTGACACTCGACTGATATAATACCCGCCGGCGGGGCGCTTCGCTGTAGGTAATTATCGGATGTACCGCGCGGAGTGAGCCAGGCCTGGTAACGTCTAGCAATCTTTTTATACACATTAAGACGAATGACTTAATTAATTGCACATTGTTTACAAATTACGACTAGTTAATTCATTGAAGCATTATACACTTATCATGGGGTCGAACTAACCTGTGTAAGGAGCAGCCTGCTGCGTCCTAATAAGGCCGATGTCGTGACGCCTTGTAACAGGGTTGTATTCGACGTGGGGGATGGTCTTCTCAATGGGGAGGATGACGACACCCTCACTGCAGTCCTCACCACCTCCCTCCACGGGTACACAGTCGGGCCCGTCGTGGCTCGAGTCATATTCTCCGAGGCGAACGTTTTTCCTGGAATCGAAGAAGAATTTTTTGATGTCGAAAGAAAACAGTTCTTCCGAGAAATTATATTCGAATCAAAATTCGGGTCTTTATTGGAAATTAAATAACGTTTTGTACTAAATGCAACTCACGGTGTGCCATGGTTCAGAACAGCCCCGGCAAGACAGTGGGCGGCTGTGAGGACGTATCTGCTGCTGATGAGCGCTCCGCCACAGAGCAGCTTGATCCTATTGTCCTTGCCCAGGTATTCGATGAGCGTCAGCCATGGGTACTGATCCACTGTAGTCGCAGTGCCCCCTGGAAGTATGTATCACTTTTAAAACACCATTGAATTTCACAACATGAGCCGTGTGATGAGAGTAAGACTTAAGTCTGTATCATTTCAAAATTGGACCTTTTTAAAACTAAAACTTGTACGCCACTTCATTGTGACTCATTCTGTTTTTGTGTATTTGAGCAAAGGTCAAACAATAGCCGTTTGAACGACATAGAGCGAGACAAGGCAAAATAATTTAAGTATGCAATATCTCAATAATGCGATATCTTTTTGGTGAAGACTTGGATTGTCCGATTTAACAGGTAAACAGACAAACTTGCAAGAAAATACACAGTAATCAAGATGTGAACAAAGGCAAGGACGAGATAATGAACATTAATCTTCATAGTAGGTAGTTGGGCACTAATTGTAATGTTCATTACATTACTGACTAATGGGAATTTACACCGACTCTGAAATGTTTACTGGGTAAATGTTCCCATTGGGAAAATACTTGAACAGATTTTAGCGAGAATTTGAGTAATATCGCTATGTTGCGTGCAGCCATTTATTTTGGGTAATTGACTCAATATTGTGTATTACTCATTGCCTTTTGCTGAAGACCAATTATAAATATAAATAGCTCAAAAATTAGCAAGCTAAGGTGGCAGTGAGCTGGCCATATTTTACCCGCAATTGGGAAGCTTAAAGCGGGGAAGGCCTGCATCGCTTCTGATGATCAGACCGAATGTGGAAGGGGGCTTCACCCAGAAACCTCAACCACAAATATACTTGCTAAACATTGTTGTTGTGGTGACCCTTAAGTAAGATGTTGGTAGTTAGCCATGTGGGCTTAGAAAAATTTAAGCTCCAAATTGGGGAATCTGATAGTCGAAACAGGTGGTCTTCTAGACCACAGAGATGATGGAGAAATGACGGAAAAAGTGGATGAACTTGCCTGTGATCTTGTTATCTGCTCCGCCGTCGAGGCCGCAGCACTCAGTCCTCGGGTCGGGAGGGAAGGCGCTCAGCCTCGACTGACAAGCGCCTTTTGAGATGCTTTCTGGAGGAGGCCCGCAGCACACGCTGTATGCGTCGGGACCTTCACATCTGGAGAGTTAAAGGTTATGATTAAAGAGGAAAAGTGCATTTAGAATAAAACTACAGTTATAAGCCATGCTGACTAGTATACTGTCAAATTACCATAATAACTACTATACTATGCAAGTTTTTTTAACACAAAATCATAACATACGCTACAAGTGCTACAACCGGTAGAAAACAAGATAATCCCTTTTCATTTAGAATTATCTTTATGGCTTTTTAAAAAGAAGATACTGATAAGTTGGACTCTATGGCATGTCACAACTATGGGAATATTTTTATTTATTTACGTTACGAAGATTTCACATTCGCAATAATATGCTGATTTCTCACGTCATCTAGTACGCGTAACCAATGACCGATCCACTGGGCCTTGGCCCTTGACATTCTCGTTACTGGTTCTGAAGACAAGTTGCCATAGTTAAGGACAATACACATGGATCGGCCAGTCACCCGAGAGAAATAGTATTTTGCTTAGGAATAAAATTTATAAGCATATTTATTAAAATGGATAAACAAATTACGTAACTGCCAAAAGCAAAATCAATTTTTGGAAAGTCCTTTTTGTATGACGGTTAGAAATCGTCTGCTTTCACAACAAGACTGGTCAAATCATAATTTGACGCTTCACAAAGACTTAGGGCTGATTTTTCAATCGTCAGATATTTTTTAACTGAAGAATAATCTTGTCATTTTGACATATTTCCCGTACGAAAACTGTCAATGTGCCAAACTTATTCTTCAGTTAAAAGTTATCCGACGGTTGAAAAATCAGCCCTTAATCATAGTTGAGTCTTTATGGTCAATTGTGCGAAATGTGGGATTATGGGGGAATTTCCCGTGTTTTCGTCAATGGATCTTATTGACTATGCGTGTGTTTGTGCTCAAATTAGGACTGATCTAATTAGCATGTGAATCATCAGTTCATCAGGCGCGTGTCTACAAATATTAATACATGTAAATCGTTCTTAATTTCAATGTAAACGTCACTTGCGTGTCCGCAAAGTTGACTTTTGATAGGAATACTAACGTTATTTTCTGCTCTTAAAGTGTATATTCGTTTGCTTCTATTCAGTGACTTTATACTCTTTAGGTGCAAGATTTTTTGGCTTGATCTTATTAACATGCTACTGGTTTTGAGACGGATTTTTGTCCATTTGATCTTAGGAGATTTGTATGCTATAGATATCGCTAGTAAGTTACTTAACACTACTAAGTTATTCTAAACAAGTTTTGGTAACATACGTTTTTTATTTCTTGAGAGCTACCAACCTAGCTGATAGAACCTAGTAGTTGGTATATTTTTCCTGTTCAATAATTATGATTGTAACAACAGTGCAGCAAAACAAAGCAATTCTTATTATATTCTTCAAGGAATTATTTGTTAACCAATTTAAATGTACTAAATACGGTAATTCGTGACGAATCCTTGATAAGAGAACGGCATTCTGTGTCGGGGAATCCCAGCTGAACTAATCGAGAAGTTAAATTGTACGCTATGACGACATCGAGTGTCTTACGTAGACATCCATAAATGTAGCTGATTGCGTTAAACATTCATTAGATTTAGGAAGGTCTCCGTGGTCTTTATTGGTGGCAATAGACGAAGGTAAACAATGAATTTTTAATCAGTGACCCATTGGTGGGTGATGATCACAAACAAAAAGAATTGAACCTACTGCTCAAACACGACAACTTTCCCCAAGAGACGGAAGTTCTATTTTTTCAGAAAAAGTAACACTCCCAATATTGCCAATTTGTAAGGAATTAAGGATGTTTTTTTTGAGAATTCCTGTAGAAAAGTTATGCATTTGAGCAGTAAAATCCATACTTTTTAGTAATTTTCGTATGATCACCCATCAGTGGGTCAGTTGTCAAAGCTGCTATTTTCCCCAAATAATGTATCGTATTTGAACATACCTCGAGGCTTGAACCAACAACATGCTCTGAGCGGTCACTGGCGGCGCCAGTAGATTAGCGATGTGTGGACACGAGTATATGCCGACGCATTTCCCTGGTTCGCCGTACGGTGTGTGGCAGGGGCAGCAAACCTGGAATATTATTAGTTCAATTATAGTTAGCTTGATTACAGGTTGCTGTATGTTTCCTCCTCCGCAAAATCTTGGGAGGATGTTTCCTCATTATGTTCCTCTTCACTGTTGAGCTACAGATAACCGCTTTGCAACACAACTTATTGTTAGCTTACGCATATTTCTAAGACGTATACGTAGAATAGAATAGAATAGAATAGAAAACTTTTTATTTGCAAGAAAGGTATACAAGCAGGTAAGACATAGATTAAAACAGAGAGAAATAAACAAGTGGACAATTAACTGCTTGTGCCCCTCTGACAAAAAGGCACCCGCTCATATATGTATACGTCTTTCGGTACTTTACAAAGTTTGTGACAATGACGTTAATAAAGCTCAACATTGTGACTTAAATACAGTTTTAATAAATGCTAATTTGCAACAAATCTTTTGAAGTCTGATGTGCTGCTGGCTGTTATTCTACGTAGTAAAATTATTTATTTTGGAATAACTTGAACAACATGACTTAACTTACTGGCGAATCTGGCGGCTTTCCAACTAAATTGCCGTTTTGTTAAGACTTTCAATGAACTGATGGCTTCCAAACGTTTTACTTTTTGATTTTAAATGAATTTTCATCTTAGCTGCCTTTTACTATGGGTTGGATATTATTATTCTTCATCATCATTTCAAACGTCCACTGCTGAACATTGGCTTCCCCCAATGATTACCAGACTAGCCGGTTGGCAGTGGCCTGCACCCAGAGCCTTTTTGCAACCTTCATGAGGTCACATGCCCACCTGGTGGGTGGGTGGTTTTTATTCTTACCTTAGGAGTGTTTCCTTCGAATCCACACGCTGACTTCCTGAGCATGTCCAAGTCAGCCGGCGTCCTGTTCGGTTTGTTGATGACCTGCAGCAGCGACGGGCATTTGAGGATAGTCACGCAGCTTCCGCTGTCACCGGTCGCAGTTGTGCAGGATTCTGGAAACAATTTAGGAGGATTTTAATGCGGATACGGAAATCTATAAGTGCTTTTGGTTACCTTGTACCTATTCACCAGGATCTGATTGTTTTGGGATAACTTTTCCACCAATCATAAGCTCGTGAGACATTTGGTGATAGGTTTTTTTATGTTGATGTCTGAATATCATAGAGCAGGTTGTCCTGTCCACCAGTCCACCAATAGATTTCCCGGATTGGCTAGGCAACTGTTCACGAGCATCTTGCTTTGCTGTAATAGGTTTTGCAACAAAAATACAATGTAGTGTAATGTGCTGTACCTAACAAAACAAAAATAATATCCTTGTCAGTATGGTGAACATTTTACCTACTTCTTCAAACAACTGTAAAACCCATATTTTCAGCTGTATGCGAATTATTGCAGGGTTCATGTCTAATTTGACCGGACTATTGTGCAAATAAAGACTTTGATTTGATTTGTCTCGTGAATGTAAATATACCTTTAGCACAGCCTTTAGTCATGTCATTGAGTACTCTTGAAGATTGCAAACCAAAAGAAATAGTGACTGTAGTATTCGCACGAAAAACCTGTTTTAGATTAGCCAAACAGGTGGGGAAACAGGTTCTTTTCTCATTGTTTAAACTTGTTTTTAATCATGCTGGACACGTAATAGGCCATTAAGATTTGTGGTTGATGTACAGTTACAAAAACTATATTGTTACGAGGTAAATATTTTGTTGACAGCACATTACTGTGAAAATTTTTGTAGCAAAATCGTATTTATTACTGATATTAAATGTTTGTGTATTTGTTTAGCTAGATTATGTATCGATATTTTCAATTTAGACGTGTAGGAATCTCATTTCATTTTATAAAGCACTAGGATTCTGTTCGGGCGAAGGTAAATCTAGATAAACATTGTGGCATCTTGTATTAAGTGTGTTTTTCAATAAAAAGTAAGTCTGTCTTACAACTCATTGAAGTAGAACTGTGATAATAAACTAACAACGCTAAATGGTTTCTAATGATCATGTGGTTTGGTTACTGACCATCCTACTGTGTCTAATAAACACCTAATTTATGTTACTTGGTTTTTTGTCGCACATAAGATTTTTGACAGCAATAATAATAGGATGTGATTAAATTATGCAGTGTAAAAACTTGTCCCATATGATTGTGTAGTATTTATTTACACAATAACAACACAAGGTTAAAATTGTATCTAGATAAAAATAAAGCTCTAAAAGCTACGTCTTTCAGACTACCTTAAGATAGAAGAAAATGGAGTAAAAAGCTCAATACTTTACTCAACAAAATAAAGTTTTCAAGATAAATTAGCAGTAAATTGACAGCCACCTAGCATGGCAGTTAGTGCCAGGCCAGACTACTGTACTAAATGTGGTTCAGGACTCGAATCCCGCCGGGGCCAAGATCTATTGCAAGGAGCCCAAGCATTTATGGTACCTACATTCGTGATTTATTTGTTTACCTACCTATTAATACTTCCCAGTTAATACGAGTATCTTTGATTTGTGCAAAATGTGTGTGTACTTATAACTTTCCAATAAAAATTATTTTCATCCCAACTAATATTATAAATGCGAAAGTAACTCTGTCTGTCTGTCTGTCTGTCTGTCTGTCTGTCTGTCTGTCTGTCTGTTACGCTTTCCCGCTTAAACCTCGCAACCGATTTTGATGAAATTTGGCATAGAGATAGTTTGAGTCCCGGGAAAGAACATAGGATAGTTTTTATCCCGGTTTTTGAAACAGGGACGCGCGCGATAAAGTTTTTCTGTGACAGACAAAATTCCACGCGGGCGAAGCCGCGGGTGGAAAGCTAGTCTATATATATAAAAGAAAGTCGTGTTAGTTACTTCGCTTATAACTCAAGAACGGCTGAACAGATTTAGCTGAAAATTGTCAGGGAGGTAGTTTAGAGCCAGGAGAAGGACATAGGATACTTTTTATCCCGTTAGAAATTAAAAAAAAAAGTCTGCTTATTTATTGCCATTAAGGCGGAACAAAGTTCGCCGGGTCAGCTAGTAGTACATAATTCTACGTTACTTAGTAGACTTTTGTTGAGGACTGCGGCAAAACTTCGCTTTCCCCATAATATTTTTCTTTTTCTTTTTACTTACCCCACCTGTGTTACGTTTTCTTTCTGTATTACTTACTCGATTCTAATAAAAATCTCTTATAATCTCAGGTCTGTATATGTTTATACATATGTGTAGTGTATTATCAAAACATAGCTGTTGTCACTAACCGGGATTAATAGTCGTGTATAAGGAAAATCCATTAAAATATATTTGAGGAAAATAGTTAAGATTATCATAATTATACTTCTAATACGAAGATCAATTAGCTGTGATTCGTTTTGACATTTATATTGATGTGGTTATCTTTTCGTGTGGCATTTTGTTATTGTAGTAACAAATTATTAATTAATTAACATTTATAAGGTAGAAGAAGGTACACGTGTAAAATCTTAAAACTGTCGTTTGTTGTGCTACTTTAAATTCAAAAATATATTTTACTGTTAACACGGCAATAAAAAAGTCAAGTTACCCTTTTTTTATTAGGTTTTACCGTTATTATTAGGTTTTCTTGATGCCTAAGAAAATGGTTTTTAGTTACTAAATTCACTATGAAATAAACTTTGATAAGATCATGTAGATTAGCAACATTTAGTGAATAATTAAAAAAGAGATTCCAGCCATTACCGGTATAAAATGATTTCGAGAATATTGTTAGTTCACTAAAGTTTGAATCAAAAGTTCCATGGAGGCTAATGGATTTTACCTCAAACAAACAAACGTATCGTTTGCATTAATTACAAAACGCATTTCGAAAATCTCAATAACAAGACTACCTACATTTTATTTATAATATTTAATTATCTTAACTGCAAAGTCCACCGTTATTGGTACGATAAAAATAAATATGCTTTAACAAAGCTTATTTGTGTAGTTCATTATTTGCACAAAAAACGTAACTGTTACTGTTAATGATACCTAAATTAATGAAAATAAAACACTTACGTCCATTGACATAGCACGCAACTGCAAGCAACGCAGATGCAAATATTAAAAGCTTCATTTTTGATGTTATTATCACAGTAACATTACACAAAACACAATAAACAAAACGTTTCCTTGACGCGTCGTCGGCGGTCGACGGCCGGCGGAGCTGTGGCGGTTGACCGTGAGTCAATAAGTTTGTAGGTAACCGCGAGACTGCCCAGGCGCATCTCGGAGGCAGGTCGGCCAGCGTTTGTGTCGGTCAACTGGGATATTTGGTTTTTAGAGATAGGTCTATGAGTAGGTGGTTGATTTACAGAATAATGGTGCGTTTCGTCGAGATAATGGACTCAAAATTTTATTTAGTTGGATCTTGGATGCTTATTCTCAAACAGAGCTGTAATAAAAAATAAAATGAGTTTATACTTATACAACGTGTTAATAGTCCAGTCAATAAAGCATTATAGATGGAAAACTGTAGAACACAATTTCTGACTTCAGGACTTTATTTAGACTAGTTAGGAGGTGAACATAGCAAAAGTCCCCGCCCTTAGCCCTTGAGCCGGCGGGGAGAGGGGGGTTTAAAGGTGCCACTTTTCGGTTTTTCGCTTAATCCTCGGAAACTATGTGTCCTAGTGACATGACTACTTTGAACCAAAAAAAGCATATTAAATTTGCTACAGATGAGATAGACAAGTTTTTCTATAAATTGTATGGTTTTCGCGGCATCTGCTCTAGAAGGTCTGTAATATTGGAAATTTTATTTTTGTCTTACATGTTCTCATCAGGAGAAAATCGACTAAATCAACATTGAGCAATCATTCTAGACATGCGGAAGCATGTTAAGCCTAGTTCCAGCGAGGGGACTACACCGTGCGTATATTTAGACGAATCACTTTGAGCCACTTTTGAGTCCTCATCACTCAAAAACTACTGTGCATTAACACTTTAAATTTGGCTCATGTGTTGAGACTTACAAGATATACATCAGTTTCAAATTTCATAAATCTGCCTCAAACGGTTCTTTAGATATTGACGTCCAAAAATCTACATGTCTGACCTATAGACCAAATTCTAACCACTTCCAGATGACCTCGAAGGTTCAAATTTGGCATCCAGAAAGGTAGTTATGTAAATACAAAGGAACAAATAAAAAACCAGTAAATTTTAACATTTCACATGTGATAGATAGATAGTAGTGCTCTAAATATCGATTTTTGAACGTCAATACCTAAATAACCGTTTGAGGTATATTTATGAAATTTGAAGCTGATTTACATCTTGCAAGTCTCAATACATGAGCCAAATTTGAAGTGTTAATGCACAGTAGTTTTTGAATGATGAGGATGAGGAGTCAAAAGTGGCTCTAACTGGTTCGTCTAAATATACGCACGGTGCAGTCCCCTCCATGGAACTAGGCTTAACATGCTCCCGCATGTCTATAGTGTTTGCTCAATGTTGATTTAGTCGATTTTCTCCTGAAAGGAACATGTAAGACAACAATAAAATTTCCAATTTTACAGACCTTCTAGAGCAGATGCCGCAAAAACTATACAAGATATAGAAAAACTTGACTGTCTCACCTGTAGCAAATTGAATAAGCTTTTTTTGGTTCATAGTAGTCATGTCACTAGGACGCATAGTTTCCGAGGATTAAGCGAAAAACCGAAAAGTGGAACCTTTAAACCCCCCTCTCCCCGCCGGCTCAAGGGCTAAGGGCGGGGACTTTTGCTATGTTCACCACCTAACTAGGCTAAATAAAGTCCCGAGGTCAGAAATTGTGTTCCATGGATTTCTCTCTACACCGTCGTTAAGGCATTCATTGACTGGACTATAATGAAAAAGCGCAAAACCTGAAATTAGTTTATTCGGAATCGAGAGTAGGAGTAACTAAAATTAGGGTTAAATTTTAACCAAAAAAAATTTTAATTACGTCGTGTTTAATCGTTACTTACAGAGGTGAATGAACTATCTACGTTAACTACTAACCTACTCATAGGCGTGCATGCCTTGCAATCAGCGTGTGAAAGGTCAATACGGTTCCTGAAATGCGTAAAAAGAGATAACAAGTGCGCGGGGCGACAACAAAAAGAGTAGAATTTCTTCGTAAATAATCCGCGAAAATTAATTTTAATAATTTACATAATTCTTTGATAATAAAAATAAATCGGGGTGTCTGAGGTTTTGCGCTTTTTCATTAACACGTTGTATTTCCGCTATGTTTATCCAGATGAGGTCACTGTTGGGCTGTTGGGAGAGTAAACTTTATAAATGAAGTGAACATTATTTTCATGAATTAAGTGCTTTATTTAAAATATTTAGTAATTGTTTGAAAATAAGGTCCACATTTTTATGAGGTTGCAATTCCAATGTATGTAATTAAACTTGAACATAATTGTACGGACTGTTCGTGAACATCGTGAAGTAATTTAATAAGGTTATTAACCTGTAAAGATAGTTTAAGTTGGTGAAAATAAATAAATAAATAAAAGTATTTCAATCTTACAGAAGTATAATTTACTAGCTGACCCGGCGAACTTCGTACCGCCTTAGCGTAGAGATTTTCTTTATATTTTTTTCCGTAAAAACCTTGTACAGAGTATTAGAAAACTACAAAAAAAAAATCAGCCAAATCGGTCAAGCCGTTTTCATGTTATGTCGTGACAACGGAAAACGGGTTTCATTTTTATATATACAGGGTGTTTCTTGTAAGGTGTCAAGCCGAAGGCAGGTGATAGGTGAGGACTAGACCTATCGATTTCACCCCCATGTATGTTCTACGATTTTTCATAGTTTAGAAGTTATTGTTAATTTTGTGATTTTTTCAAATTGTATGACCCAGTAGGCTTTAAATTTTTTTATCTTTTTTTTGGGTCGACTTTTCTCAGATTTCTTTTTTTTGACAGATTCCCTATTAATTGCAGATTTTTGAAAAAAATAATCAACTTCCTATCTTTGATGCAAGATACAAAATTTTTGCTAGAAACATAAAAAAATATGCTTTTAGCGGAACATCCTAAAATTTTCAACTTAAAAGTTATTTAATTTAAAGTAAATGTTCAAAATGTCCGCCGTTGACCTGAATGCACATTGGACAACGACGCAAAAAAATTCTTTGTAAAACCTTCTTCTTCATTTTAATTTGGTTTTGTGCTTCAGTCAGCTTTGTCCGCAGTTCATCAATATTTTCATATTCCCTATTGTATACCAGATGAAGGGCAAGAGCTTCCTCGTTGTGGATAATAAATGTTCTTTTCAGATATTGTCTTTAAATGTGTTCTACATAACGTAAACTTAAGGGTTTGCAAACATTACTTAGTCCTAAGAAAGTCAAAAACATGTAACGGAATCTCCAACTTGCCACTTGAGTGGAGCGATTACAGAAAATAATGGCCTATTAAGTACATGTTTTTTTGTGTTATTATGAAAGTTCAGAAAACTGCGCAGTTTTTTAAATTATTTTGGACCTATGGAATTACTTTTTTTTTTTAACTTTTAAGTTGAAAATTTTAGGATGTTCCGCTAAAAGCATATTTTTTTATGTTTCTAGCAAAAATGTTGTATCTTGCATCAAAGATAGGAAGTTGATTATTTTTTTCAAAAATCTGCAATTAATAGGGAATCTGTCAAAAAAAAGAAATCTGAGAAAAGTCGACCCAAAAAAAATATAAAAAAATTTAAAGCCTACTGGGTCGTACAATTTGAAAAAATCACAAAATTAACGATAACTTCTAAACTATGAAAAATCGTAGAACATACATGGGGGTGAAATCGATAGGTCTAGTCCTCACCTATCACCTGCTTTCGGCTTGACACCTTACAAGAAACACCCTGTATATAGATTAAGCATTTCCGTACATTTTGTTGTTCATCACAACTTTACAACAAGTAAACATTATCCGCTAAAACTCGGAACGGACAGTCGCCCTACTAAAATGACGTATCCTTTAAATGGTTCTTAACTGTTGTGAGTCAGGTCAGATTACATGTTTTCAAGAATAACATTACAATCACCATTAGTTTAATGCACAGACTATGTTTTTTGAATGGATTACCTTATATACTTTATCCATGGCTAAAGAGGTGTGTGCGTGTGTGCTTGTTAGTAAAGTAGATAGATATACATTTATAATAATATTTATTTGTATTATGTATAGTTTTCACCCTTTTTAGTTTCCGACTATTTTGTATTTGTATAGTTTGCTCGAACTTTAGGTAAATTACCTTCAACTTCCGTGTATTTTATGTTTCTCCGAGACATACCGTCATTTGCTTGAACGAAGCCGCGGTTATAAGATTTTTTTTGTTTATTGGTATTTATTTCCCTGCTATATCGAGTAACGGGTTGCTTGGGGATCCGTGCAGTATTTTCTCCCAATTCAAACTGTCTTTGCTTCAAAGATTTCGTAATAAAATACATTGATTCTTATTTTTACGATGACACCACGTAAAAATTTCATGCGTTTTACGAATTTAAAATTAGTGATATCAAATTCAAAAGTATTATAATTTAGAACAATATTATGAAAACAGGTTTTGAGTTAATCAGTCAATAACTGTTTATAAAGCATTTGATTAATATTATTTCACAAAAGGAAAAAGTATCTAAATATTTACTATTTTCTATTTCGATTACACAATTAACAACAATTTTAAAGGAAAATCATAAGAAAACACTGAGTCACACCGAGTGTGTTCTTTTTCCGGGGTTTACCTATTAGAATTAAATTACGATATCGCTTCGTCTTTCGCTTTATTTGCTGTTGTTCGAATATGTCACATGAATAAATTGTATGTTAATAACAAAGCCATTCCATTTTCATGTTGGAATACGAGTATTATTATTATTAAAAAACTTTCATCTTTTACTTAGTCCGGATTTATGTTTTATTAAAAATGAAAATTCACACAAATATGAACGGGCGATAGGTGGAGTAAATGATTTCTCAGGTGGAGTCTACCTAATCTAATCTAGCTAAATCAGGACATCAGTTCTTTCGTTCACAATAAAAAAAAATGAAACACAATACATAAGTTTCATTATTTTAATAATTCTTCTTCTTTGCCAGGCCCATTCCCATTTTATTTGGGGTCGGCCCTCCTAATCGTGCGACTCCAGGCGGTTAATAGCAGTTCTAAATGAACTAGGGCCGAAGCTGACCACGCCCACCAGCTCGTGCCGGGTCCCGGTGCTCAGCATCAGGGGGCCGCCGGAGTCGCCGTTGCAGGAGTAAGAAAGTAGATGACGTATCTACGTGTCCGTTCCATGCAGACAGTTACTATGCAGCTTGTCTTCTATCTAAAGAACAGATTCTTTCAGTCTTTTGTGGCTGAAGTAATAGGTTTCTTAATGCAGACCACTCGACAGCGATCTGATGGTAATAGACAAAAGAAAATTCGAAGCTCATAATACTTATTTATTTGTACATGACAAGTCTAAATGAACTAGGGCCGCAAGTGCCTCCGTATCCACGCGGAGTACGGATAGACGCTAGTGTAGACCCCGGGCAGGCCCTCCGTGCCGCAGTTCACGAGCCCGAAGCTGACCACGCCCACCAGCTCGTGCCGGGTCCCGGTGCTCAGCATCAGGGGGCCGCCGGAGTCGCCGTTGCAGGTGTCTTTCCCCGCCTCGCCGCCGGCGCAGAGCTGATAGCTCCAGAGTGTCGGTGGTTTGGATAGGCGCGAGGTGAAGCTCTTTTGACAATCCTGTGAAAAAGTTAGAAACACGGTATAGATCGTTTCATCCACGAAGACGCGCCCCACCAATTTTTGGTCGAGGGAAGCGCGGTGTGCTGGAGTTTGATCCGAGCAATCCGAGCGTTATGTGGGGTGCGTCTTCGTGGATGAAACGATCTATCTGTACTTTTAGCATCGGCGATCGGCGATTTTGCGACTATTCGATGCAGCCATCGCGATTTTGCGACTTTATGCGTTCGGATGCGGTATCGGTTTTAGACATTTTCGGTATCATTAAGGAATGAAAAACTAATAATTTTCGCTCCAAAATGCAATTAGAATACGACGCATGATCTTCTCAAGAATTGACAATCACGCATCAGCACATTAATCTACCTCAAAACATTGAGCTGTCATTTTGCGGTTAGCTATACTGTACTATCGGCCACAGTTCCAGCAACCCATTTTCGGCCAAGTCGTCTCGTTCTATCGCAAAGAATCACCATTTGATGACAGCGAGAGAAAAAAACGGAAATGGGTAGCTAGAACTGTGGCCAATATTACAAAGTTACATAGTTATCAGTAATAAAGATATTTTCATCATACCTCTGTCTTAATAATCGGTACTTTGAGGTCTTGCTTGATCGTACTCTTGGTGGTCATGTTCACCTTTCCCCATCCAGCTACGTACGCTTCCAGATCAGCTGGGTCTTGACTCGAGATGTCCGAGGCAGGCAGACATATTGGACGAATGAAGTCTGCGAAATTAAATTTAAATAGGTACATTTCATATTATATCATAAGTCATGCTTAGTTTTGGGCTATACTACGAGTAGGAAACTAGATTGGTTCCCCTGTCAAAATTATCAAATGATTGACACTGTTTATTAGCCACTGATACTTTTAACACGAAATGTTGTTGCAAGTATCATACAATCGTTTTGGAGTTAAGATTCAGCAGGTAATCCAATGGTTCTTTATTATTTTATTTGGCAAAAAAGTTGACTGTCGGCACTACTCCACTCACACACAAGAGTGTTGCCAAGAAGTGACGATCAAGTCTACTAGATGGCTGTAGTAGATAGGTATGAGCACGTATGAGGTTGAACTGGTTGATTTTATTTCTACAGAAACCAATTTTGACAAGCCGTGTAAAGCCTCTGTATTACAATATCAACCTACAGAATAGCTTAAGTGCCTTCACCACCATCATCATCATCATCATTTCAGCCTATTAGGACGTCCACTGCTGTATATAGACCTCTCTCAATGATTTCCATAATGACCGATCGATACTTAGCTGACCGCATCCAGCGCCTTCCTGCTACTTAAGCGCTTTAAGAAACTTGAAACTATTGGTAAATAGAATTAATAAAGTGATAAGCAGTTTACCTGTATAAGGTGCAGGACTAGCTAGCCTAATTAGAGCAATATCGTGCCGGCTGTTATCAGCATTGTACTCTGGGTGTGTGATGATGTCTTCGATGCCGATGGTGACGACCGGATCCGCGCAGTCGGAATCCACGCAGTCACGTTCAGAGCTGGTGTCGTACTCCCCTAGACGGACGTTTATACTGCAAAGTAATGTTAATGTTTTTTATTATCTCTTGGCAAAAATAGATGTATCACTATTTAGTGCAAGTTTACTAAGTAATTTGTGGTAATAGTATCTTACAATTTCGATTTCGGAATTATTTTGTATCTATGTCTAGTGCACAGTTGGCAATGTCCTGCAATCTGTGAAGGTTCAGGCAAATTAACGCGCGCAGCCTGCGTGCGCGATGGCGAGCAGAGGTGGAATTGTGTAATAAAGCAATCGTAATCATTTGACAGTTCATAACGTACGATTATTCTGTCAAACGCTTTGTTTAACTGACTTTATCGTACGTTATGAACTGTCAAATGATTACGATTGCTTTACACAACTCCATCTATGATGTCGTGTATGAATTTATAGCGATGAATTGACATCAACACGTCCTGTCATTGGTCGCGGCGATCTATGCAAGCGCAGTGATCGCCATCGCCGACGCGAGTTGCACGCGTTGGTTTGGCCGAAGCTTTAGCGTTGCATCCGTATTAACAAAGTTTAAGACTTTTAATTGTTTTTGAGATAAGAAAAGATCTTACGGTGGCCAAGCACCCTTCCCTTTGATACAATGGGCGGCGGTGACCACGTATCGGTTGCTGATGAGAGCTCCGCCGCAGTACGTCTTGATCAGGCCATTGTCCTTCCTTTTGTACTCGAGGAGCGCCATCCAAGGGTACTCGTCTATGGCAGTATCGTTACCACCTACAACAATCATTTCTTTGAGAATCTTGAGAATACCTGTTTAATTTTGAAATTATTTTTGTCATGGGACAGGCATGCAATCGCTATCAAGGTTATGGGATACTGAACTGTCTACTGTATAGGCCGTCTTCTACCAAAGTCCTGAAATTTCAGAACTTGTGACACTTTCCCTTAGGTCATGCCTTCAGCGATTAAGGTTTTAATACAATAAAAACGCATGATGTTCCAATTTAATTTTAAGTTCATGAAGGATGCAATCCTACTTGTAATATTATAAATGCGAAAGTTTGTATGCATGTCTGGATGTTTGTTACTCTTTCACGCAAAAACTACTAAGCGGATTTGGATGAAACTTTACAGTATCATTGTTTATAACCCAGAATAACATATAGGCTATAATTTATGACGATATGTGTCAAACTAAATTTCACGCGGGTGAAGCCGCGGACAAAAGCTAGTAAAGTGATAAATGATTGACTAAAATTGCTTCAGTTCATAAACTAGTAGCATAGAAGTGGCAGAAGGTTACACTCACCAAAAATCCTCGAGGCAGAGTTAGCATCTACACCGCAGCATGAGCTGTCGATGTGCGGCGGGAACGCCGTCGTCATGTCTGGACAGTCTGCGCTGGCCCTGGACAGCTCCTCCGCGGGGGGAGGGCCACAGCACACGGTGCGTTTGCCAGTCAGGCACCTGGAAGGTGACCCGGGAATACCACTCACTGAATAATCAGGAAGTCTCAAAAACGATTACCTATGACGTTATGGCATTTTTCATGGAGTTCTCGTAACAAATTCGTGGCTAACACGAGTTGTAAACCTTTTATTCTGACATAACTTTGGCAGCCTTTTTGTCATATAATGAACAACGAGAAAATCTTGTTCAGAGTAGTATAGATGCCCTCATTTAACGGAATGCAGCTGAATAAGAAGGACCCTGTATTAAAACCACTCACTGATTAATCAAGAAATCTCAGAAACTATAAAACCTACAAACTTTGGGCAGGTAGGTACCTTATAGGATGTAGACATCCACTAAGAACGGATTTTACGAAAGTCCACCCCGTACGCGTACTAAGTCGCGGACGACCGCTATAGAAATTAACACGATTTAGTCAAGGTACAGATGCCAGTATATTATAGACTAGCTTTCCGCCTGTGTCTTCGCCCGCGTGGACTACATTTTTTTTTTTTCAAAATAAAATGTAGCCTATGTTACTCGTGGATAATGTAGCTTTCGAATGGTGAAAGTGAGCTGTATTGTTATCGTTCGTTCACTCACTCACTCCGACGTGCGGCGGCGATCGCCAGTAATAAACGAGCTAACTCGCTAAACGGTCGTTTGATTGCTATTCCCTCTAACGCGTATATAACATCTGGCGACGGGTACCCTCAAGTGCAAAATAAAGTGAACATGTCGAGCTTAATTGGAAATATTAGCGTTTTTGACCACAAAATTCACGAGTGGTCAATATTTTATAGTCGGCTGTCTCAGTTTATCAAGCTAAATAAAATAGTGGAGGACAATAAGAGTGCGGTATTGCTGACACATCTTTCTGACGAGTCATACCGTTTAGCGCGGGATCTAGTACATCCGAAAGAGCTTGAAAAATTATCTTATCAAGATCTAACGAAAGCGTTGGAAGATCATTTCACACCAAAGAGGTCAACTTTTGCCGATAGGGCAAATTTTTACGAAGCATCGAGATTCGAAAATGAGAGTATCGAGGACTGGGCGGCACGTCTCAGAGGGCTAGCCGTATACTGCGAGTTTGGATCGGCGCTGGATACCTTATTGCGGGATCGCTTCGTATTGGGCCTGGGTGCGGGTATGGTTCGAGATCGCCTGTTCGAGCAAGACTCAGCTTCGCTAACGCTAGCCAGGGCGCTGGAGATAGCCCAGCAAGCCGAGTGTGCGAGGCGCGCGCGCAGCAGCGTCGGAGTGGAGCCGAGCATCAAGGAGGAGCCTGTGTACCGCGTGAGCGAGCGTCGGGGCTGCCAAGGACGACGTGGAGCGGCTGCGAGCGACAGCGATACGAGGTGCACGGTGTGTGGGCTGAAGAACCACGATGCGTCAAAGTGTCGTTATAAAAACTACAGGTGTCAAGTGTGTGGTGAAAAAGGGCATTTAAAGAAAGTGTGTAAAGTGCAGCGGGATGGAGTGTGGTAAGTCGGAGATTCCGTTACATGTTTTTGACTTTCTTAGCACTAACTAATGTTTGCAATTCTCTAAGTTTACGTTACGTAGAACACATTTAAAGACAATAACTGAACGGAACATTTTTTTATCCACAACGAGGAATCTCTTGCCATTCATTTGATGATCAGCGAGCTTCACTCGGAATCCTAAACCACAGAGGAATTGGCTGTTACCACTAGACCACAGTGGTGGTTGTTACTTTACGATTAAATTCGATATACCTACATATTATTAGAGTGTGAGAGAAAGGGAAAGAGTTTGTGTGTGTGTGTGTGTGTGTGTGTGTGTGTGTGTGTGTGTGTGTGTGTGTGTGTGTGTGTGTGTGTGTGTGTGTGAGAGAGAGAGAGAGAGAGAGAAGGGTGTAATGATTTAATTTAAAGTAAATGTTCAAAATGTCCGCCGTTGACCTGAATGCACATTCGACAACGACGCAAAAAAATTCTTTGTAAAACCTTCTTCTTCATTTTAATTTGGTTTTGTGCTTCAGTCAGCTTTGTCCGCAGTTCATCAATATTTACATATTCCCTATTGTATACCAGATGAAGGGCAAGAGCTTCCTCGTTGTGGATAAAAAAAAATTCTGTTCAGTTATTGTCTCTAAATGTGTTCTACATAACGTAAACTTAGGGGATTGCAAACATTAGTTAGTCCTAAGAAAGTCAAAAACATGTAACGGAATCTCCGACTTACCACTTTAGTGGAGCGATTACAGAAAATAATGGCCTATTAAGTACATGTTTTTTTGTGTTATTATGAAAGTTCAGAAAACTGCGCAGTTTTTTAAATTATTTTGGACCTATGGAATTACTTTTTTTTTTTAACTTTTAAGTTGAAAATTTTAGGATGTTCCGCTAAAAGCATATTTTTTTATGTTTCTAGCAAAAATGTTGTATCTTGCATCAAAGATAGGAAGTTGATTATTTTTTTCAAAAATCTGCAATTAATAGGGAATCTGTCAAAAAAAAGAAATCTGAGAAAAGTCGACCCAAAAAAAATATAAAAAAATTTAAAGCCTACTGGGTCGTACAATTTGAAAAAATCACAAAATTAACGATAACTTCTAAACTATGAAAAATCGTAGAACATACATGGGGGTGAAATCGATAGGTCTAGTCCTCACCTATCACCTGCTTTCGGCTTGACACCTTACAAGAAACACCCTGTATATAGATTAAGCATTTCCGTACATTTTGTTGTTCATCACAACTTTACAACAAGTAAACATTATCCGCTAAAACTCGGAACGGACAGTCGCCCTACTAAAATGACGTATCCTTTAAATGGTTCTTAACTGTTGTGAGTCAGGTCAGATTACATGTTTTCAAGAATAACATTACAATCACCATTAGTTTAATGCACAGACTATGTTTTTTGAATGGATTACCTTATATACTTTATCCATGGCTAAAGAGGTGTGTGCGTGTGTGCTTGTTAGTAAAGTAGATAGATATACATTTATAATAATATTTATTTGTATTATGTATAGTTTTCACCCTTTTTAGTTTCCGACTATTTTGTATTTGTATAGTTTGCTCGAACTTTAGGTAAATTACCTTCAACTTCCGTGTATTTTATGTTTCTCCGAGACATACCGTCATTTGCTTGAACGAAGCCGCGGTTATAAGATTTTTTTTGTTTATTGGTATTTATTTCCCTGCTATATCGAGTAACGGGTTGCTTGGGGATCCGTGCAGTATTTTCTCCCAATTCAAACTGTCTTTGCTTCAAAGATTTCGTAATAAAATACATTGATTCTTATTTTTACGATGACACCACGTAAAAATTTCATGCGTTTTACGAATTTAAAATTAGTGATATCAAATTCAAAAGTATTATAATTTAGAACAATATTATGAAAACAGGTTTTGAGTTAATCAGTCAATAACTGTTTATAAAGCATTTGATTAATATTATTTCACAAAAGGAAAAAGTATCTAAATATTTACTATTTTCTATTTCGATTACACAATTAACAACAATTTTAAAGGAAAATCATAAGAAAACACTGAGTCACACCGAGTGTGTTCTTTTTCCGGGGTTTACCTATTAGAATTAAATTACGATATCGCTTCGTCTTTCGCTTTATTTGCTGTTGTTCGAATATGTCACATGAATAAATTGTATGTTAATAACAAAGCCATTCCATTTTCATGTTGGAATACGAGTATTATTATTATTAAAAAACTTTCATCTTTTACTTAGTCCGGATTTATGTTTTATTAAAAATGAAAATTCACACAAATATGAACGGGCGATAGGTGGAGTAAATGATTTCTCAGGTGGAGTCTACCTAATCTAATCTAGCTAAATCAGGACATCAGTTCTTTCGTTCACAATAAAAAAAAATGAAACACAATACATAAGTTTCATTATTTTAATAATTCTTCTTCTTTGCCAGGCCCATTCCCATTTTATTTGGGGTCGGCCCTCCTAATCGTGCGACTCCAGGCGGTTAATAGCAGTTCTAAATGAACTAGGGCCGAAGCTGACCACGCCCACCAGCTCGTGCCGGGTCCCGGTGCTCAGCATCAGGGGGCCGCCGGAGTCGCCGTTGCAGGAGTAAGAAAGTAGATGACGTATCTACGTGTCCGTTCCATGCAGACAGTTACTATGCAGCTTGTCTTCTATCTAAAGAACAGATTCTTTCAGTCTTTTGTGGCTGAAGTAATAGGTTTCTTAATGCAGACCACTCGACAGCGATCTGATGGTAATAGACAAAAGAAAATTCGAAGCTCATAATACTTATTTATTTGTACATGACAAGTCTAAATGAACTAGGGCCGCAAGTGCCTCCGTATCCACGCGGAGTACGGATAGACGCTAGTGTAGACCCCGGGCAGGCCCTCCGTGCCGCAGTTCACGAGCCCGAAGCTGACCACGCCCACCAGCTCGTGCCGGGTCCCGGTGCTCAGCATCAGGGGGCCGCCGGAGTCGCCGTTGCAGGTGTCTTTCCCCGCCTCGCCGCCGGCGCAGAGCTGATAGCTCCAGAGTGTCGGTGGTTTGGATAGGCGCGAGGTGAAGCTCTTTTGACAATCCTGTGAAAAAGTTAGAAACACGGTATAGATCGTTTCATCCACGAAGACGCGCCCCACCAATTTTTGGTCGAGGGAAGCGCGGTGTGCTGGAGTTTGATCCGAGCAATCCGAGCGTTATGTGGGGTGCGTCTTCGTGGATGAAACGATCTATCTGTACTTTTAGCATCGGCGATCGGCGATTTTGCGACTATTCGATGCAGCCATCGCGATTTTGCGACTTTATGCGTTCGGATGCGGTATCGGTTTTAGACATTTTCGGTATCATTAAGGAATGAAAAACTAATAATTTTCGCTCCAAAATGCAATTAGAATACGACGCATGATCTTCTCAAGAATTGACAATCACGCATCAGCACATTAATCTACCTCAAAACATTGAGCTGTCATTTTGCGGTTAGCTATACTGTACTATCGGCCACAGTTCCAGCAACCCATTTTCGGCCAAGTCGTCTCGTTCTATCGCAAAGAATCACCATTTGATGACAGCGAGAGAAAAAAACGGAAATGGGTAGCTAGAACTGTGGCCAATATTACAAAGTTACATAGTTATCAGTAATAAAGATATTTTCATCATACCTCTGTCTTAATAATCGGTACTTTGAGGTCTTGCTTGATCGTACTCTTGGTGGTCATGTTCACCTTTCCCCATCCAGCTACGTACGCTTCCAGATCAGCTGGGTCTTGACTCGAGATGTCCGAGGCAGGCAGACATATTGGACGAATGAAGTCTGCGAAATTAAATTTAAATAGGTACATTTCATATTATATCATAAGTCATGCTTAGTTTTGGGCTATACTACGAGTAGGAAACTAGATTGGTTCCCCTGTCAAAATTATCAAATGATTGACACTGTTTATTAGCCACTGATACTTTTAACACGAAATGTTGTTGCAAGTATCATACAATCGTTTTGGAGTTAAGATTCAGCAGGTAATCCAATGGTTCTTTATTATTTTATTTGGCAAAAAAGTTGACTGTCGGCACTACTCCACTCACACACAAGAGTGTTGCCAAGAAGTGACGATCAAGTCTACTAGATGGCTGTAGTAGATAGGTATGAGCACGTATGAGGTTGAACTGGTTGATTTTATTTCTACAGAAACCAATTTTGACAAGCCGTGTAAAGCCTCTGTATTACAATATCAACCTACAGAATAGCTTAAGTGCCTTCACCACCATCATCATCATCATCATTTCAGCCTATTAGGACGTCCACTGCTGTATATAGACCTCTCTCAATGATTTCCATAATGACCGATCGATACTTAGCTGACCGCATCCAGCGCCTTCCTGCTACTTAAGCGCTTTAAGAAACTTGAAACTATTGGTAAATAGAATTAATAAAGTGATAAGCAGTTTACCTGTATAAGGTGCAGGACTAGCTAGCCTAATTAGAGCAATATCGTGCCGGCTGTTATCAGCATTGTACTCTGGGTGTGTGATGATGTCTTCGATGCCGATGGTGACGACCGGATCCGCGCAGTCGGAATCCACGCAGTCACGTTCAGAGCTGGTGTCGTACTCCCCTAGACGGACGTTTATACTGCAAAGTAATGTTAATGTTTTTTATTATCTCTTGGCAAAAATAGATGTATCACTATTTAGTGCAAGTTTACTAAGTAATTTGTGGTAATAGTATCTTACAATTTCGATTTCGGAATTATTTTGTATCTATGTCTAGTGCACAGTTGGCAATGTCCTGCAATCTGTGAAGGTTCAGGCAAATTAACGCGCGCAGCCTGCGTGCGCGATGGCGAGCAGAGGTGGAATTGTGTAATAAAGCAATCGTAATCATTTGACAGTTCATAACGTACGATTATTCTGTCAAACGCTTTGTTTAACTGACTTTATCGTACGTTATGAACTGTCAAATGATTACGATTGCTTTACACAACTCCATCTATGATGTCGTGTATGAATTTATAGCGATGAATTGACATCAACACGTCCTGTCATTGGTCGCGGCGATCTATGCAAGCGCAGTGATCGCCATCGCCGACGCGAGTTGCACGCGTTGGTTTGGCCGAAGCTTTAGCGTTGCATCCGTATTAACAAAGTTTAAGACTTTTAATTGTTTTTGAGATAAGAAAAGATCTTACGGTGGCCAAGCACCCTTCCCTTTGATACAATGGGCGGCGGTGACCACGTATCGGTTGCTGATGAGAGCTCCGCCGCAGTACGTCTTGATCAGGCCATTGTCCTTCCTTTTGTACTCGAGGAGCGCCATCCAAGGGTACTCGTCTATGGCAGTATCGTTACCACCTACAACAATCATTTCTTTGAGAATCTTGAGAATACCTGTTTAATTTTGAAATTATTTTTGTCATGGGACAGGCATGCAATCGCTATCAAGGTTATGGGATACTGAACTGTCTACTGTATAGGCCGTCTTCTACCAAAGTCCTGAAATTTCAGAACTTGTGACACTTTCCCTTAGGTCATGCCTTCAGCGATTAAGGTTTTAATACAATAAAAACGCATGATGTTCCAATTTAATTTTAAGTTCATGAAGGATGCAATCCTACTTGTAATATTATAAATGCGAAAGTTTGTATGCATGTCTGGATGTTTGTTACTCTTTCACGCAAAAACTACTAAGCGGATTTGGATGAAACTTTACAGTATCATTGTTTATAACCCAGAATAACATATAGGCTATAATTTATGACGATATGTGTCAAACTAAATTTCACGCGGGTGAAGCCGCGGACAAAAGCTAGTAAAGTGATAAATGATTGACTAAAATTGCTTCAGTTCATAAACTAGTAGCATAGAAGTGGCAGAAGGTTACACTCACCAAAAATCCTCGAGGCAGAGTTAGCATCTACACCGCAGCATGAGCTGTCGATGTGCGGCGGGAACGCCGTCGTCATGTCTGGACAGTCTGCGCTGGCCCTGGACAGCTCCTCCGCGGGGGGAGGGCCACAGCACACGGTGCGTTTGCCAGTCAGGCACCTGGAAGGTGACCCGGGAATACCACTCACTGAATAATCAGGAAGTCTCAAAAACGATTACCTATGACGTTATGGCATTTTTCATGGAGTTCTCGTAACAAATTCGTGGCTAACACGAGTTGTAAACCTTTTATTCTGACATAACTTTGGCAGCCTTTTTGTCATATAATGAACAACGAGAAAATCTTGTTCAGAGTAGTATAGATGCCCTCATTTAACGGAATGCAGCTGAATAAGAAGGACCCTGTATTAAAACCACTCACTGATTAATCAAGAAATCTCAGAAACTATAAAACCTACAAACTTTGGGCAGGTAGGTACCTTATAGGATGTAGACATCCACTAAGAACGGATTTTACGAAAGTCCACCCCGTACGCGTACTAAGTCGCGGACGACCGCTATAGAAATTAACACGATTTAGTCAAGGTACAGATGCCAGTATATTATAGACTAGCTTTCCGCCTGTGTCTTCGCCCGCGTGGACTACATTTTTTTTTTTTCAAAATAAAATGTAGCCTATGTTACTCGTGGATAATGTAGCTTTCGAATGGTGAAAGTGAGCTGTATTGTTATCGTTCGTTCACTCACTCACTCCGACGTGCGGCGGCGATCGCCAGTAATAAACGAGCTAACTCGCTAAACGGTCGTTTGATTGCTATTCCCTCTAACGCGTATATAACATCTGGCGACGGGTACCCTCAAGTGCAAAATAAAGTGAACATGTCGAGCTTAATTGGAAATATTAGCGTTTTTGACCACAAAATTCACGAGTGGTCAATATTTTATAGTCGGCTGTCTCAGTTTATCAAGCTAAATAAAATAGTGGAGGACAATAAGAGTGCGGTATTGCTGACACATCTTTCTGACGAGTCATACCGTTTAGCGCGGGATCTAGTACATCCGAAAGAGCTTGAAAAATTATCTTATCAAGATCTAACGAAAGCGTTGGAAGATCATTTCACACCAAAGAGGTCAACTTTTGCCGATAGGGCAAATTTTTACGAAGCATCGAGATTCGAAAATGAGAGTATCGAGGACTGGGCGGCACGTCTCAGAGGGCTAGCCGTATACTGCGAGTTTGGATCGGCGCTGGATACCTTATTGCGGGATCGCTTCGTATTGGGCCTGGGTGCGGGTATGGTTCGAGATCGCCTGTTCGAGCAAGACTCAGCTTCGCTAACGCTAGCCAGGGCGCTGGAGATAGCCCAGCAAGCCGAGTGTGCGAGGCGCGCGCGCAGCAGCGTCGGAGTGGAGCCGAGCATCAAGGAGGAGCCTGTGTACCGCGTGAGCGAGCGTCGGGGCTGCCAAGGACGACGTGGAGCGGCTGCGAGCGACAGCGATACGAGGTGCACGGTGTGTGGGCTGAAGAACCACGATGCGTCAAAGTGTCGTTATAAAAACTACAGGTGTCAAGTGTGTGGTGAAAAAGGGCATTTAAAGAAAGTGTGTAAAGTGCAGCGGGATGGAGTGAATCGGTTAAACAACATGAGCGTGGAACCGGATGCGGATGAACATAATTGTAAAGAATGTAAATTGTTTAATGCGAGGTACGTAGCCTATGATCCTATCAAACTAGACATATTAGTTGAAAACATCAATCTCACTATGGAATTGGACTCAGGTTCAGGTTCTAGTGTTATATCAGAAGACTTATATTTAAAAATGTTTACAAGATTTAATTTAAAACCATCAGATTTAAAAATGTGTTTTTACAATGGACATAAAATCACACCATTAGGCTATTTTATTGGCAAAGTCTCATATTTAAATCAATGTAATCATATTAAGTTTTATGTTATTAAAAACGGGGGCCCTGGACTATTGGGTCGTGACTTTATGTCTAAATTTAATATTTGTTTTACAACTTATAACAATAGTATTATTTGTCAACAACAACGTGAGGTACAGCAATTACTGAATGCATTTCCTGACGTTTGGAAGGATGAGTTAGGTTGCTTTAATAAATTTGAAATTGAATTACATTTAAAGGATGATGCACAGCCGAAGTTTTTTAAGCCACGCTCAATTCCATTCGCCCTTAAGGAAAAAGTTTATACAGAGTTGGATAGATTAGTAAAATTGGGAATATTAGTGCCTGTAACTTTTTCTGAATACGCTACACCTATAGTGCCTGTGCTTAAAGAAAATGGTAAAATAAAAATTGCCGGAGATTTTTCTTGCACACTAAATAAGGTTTTAAAAATAGATAAATACCCCTTACCCCGCATCGAAGAGGTTTTTGCAAAAATTAGTGGCGGTGAATTTTACTCTAAGTTAGATTTAAGTAACGCGTACAATCAATTTAGGATAAAAGAGTCATCACAACACTTAACTACAATTAATACGCCCAAGGGCCTATTCAAATATACGCGCCTAGTGTACGGACTCGCAAATGCTCCGGCAATTTTTCAGCGAACGATGGAGACATTGCTGTCAGGAATAGAAGGCGTAAGTTGTTGGCTTGATGACATATGTTGTACGGGTCCTACTCCTGAAATTCACTTGGCCAGGCTAACGGAAGTACTGAGAAGATTGCAGGACGCCGGGCTTAAGTTACAGAGGGATAAATGTTCTTTTTTCCAACCGAGTGTTACGTACCTAGGGTATGTTATCGACAAAAACGGTTTAAAAACATGCCCGAATAAAGTTGCAGCGATATTAGACGCACCCATCCCCACCAACGTGACTGAAGTTAAACGTTTTCTAGGCGTAGTTAATTATTACCGTAACTTTATTCCGAATGCATCGGCATTAATGCACCCGTTACATAAGTTACTACGGGAGGGCGCGCCGTGGCGCTGGACAGAGGCCGAGCAGGCCGCGCTGGACGCGGTGAAGCGCGAGCTGGCGTCGGAGCGGGTGCTGGCGGGCTTCGACCCGGCCGCGCCGCTCGTGCTGAGCGTGGACGCGGGCCCGGCCGGGCTCGGCGCGGTGCTGGCGCACGTCGACGCCGAGGGCCGCGAGCGCCCGATCGCGTTCGGCTCGCGATCCTTGTTGGCCAGCGAAAGAAATTATAGCCAAATACAGAAGGAGGCGACGGCTATTATATTTGGAGTTAAGCATTTCCACCAATATTTATATGGCCGCAGAGAACCGTTTATATTGAAAACGGATCACCGCCCCCTCCTTTCTATATTTGGTAAGAAAAATGGTATTTCAGTTACGGCTGCCTCCCGTTTACAACGTTATGCCATTATACTATCCGCATACAACTATAATGTACAATACGTGAGCAGTAAAAATAATTTAGTTGCAGATTTCTTTTCACGAGCCCCGCTGCCGTTATCTATTGATAACAACGTAAACAAGGAAGAGGACGCCCAATGTTTTCTCTTTCTAGACGTAGTCGCGGGCGCAAAACCGGTTTCATTTGACGAGATACAGCGGGCCACCGCGAGCGATAGCACCTTACAAACCGTCGTTAAGTATATGAATAGTGGCTGGCCGAGACGAATTAAATGCAATGACGTATCACCATATTTTAATTGCAAAGCTGATCTAGAATTAAATGATGGATGTTTATTTAGAGGTCATAGGATCGTAATACCGAGTAAGTTTCGCAGTCGGATGCTAGAAGAGTTACACTCGTCACATTTTGGCATAGTTAAAAGTAAAAGTAATGCGCGAAGCAGAATGTGGTGGCCGGGAATCGACGGCGATATCGAGTCGTGGGTGGGGGCGTGCGGCGTGTGCGCGGGACTGCGCGCCGCGCCGCCGCGCGCGCCGCCCGCGCCCTGGCCGCGCGCGCCCGGGCCTTGGCACCGCATTCATATTGATTACATGAGTATAAAACAATGCGTTTACTTAATAATCATAGATTCTTTTAGCAAATGGTTAGAATGCATTCAAATGAATTGCGGTACCTCGACTGGTATGCTTATTTCTAAGCTAAAATATATTTTTTCAAGATTCGGTATACCTAAAGTCATTGTGTCAGATAATGATATAAAAATTTGTTCCTTAGAATTTGAAATGTTTTGCAAAAGTAACGGTATTAAATATATAACTTCCCCGGTGTACCATCCTGCTAGTAACGGCCAAGCAGAAAACTCGGTCAAGACTTGTAAAAAAATGATAAAATGCATTTTGTCTGAAAACAATTTACCAAATTCTAAAGTTCAAGAAAAATTGGCGGGTTTTCTGTTTGACTATCGAAACACTATTCACTGCTCCACGGGGGCTACACCGGCCAAGTTGATGATGGGCCGTGATCTGCGCGGTCGCCTAGACTTAATACTACCTAACAAAGAAATTCATGATATGATCAGTACATGCACTGCTGATGAACAATTAAATAAAAGCAGATGTTTTGAATTAAATGAGACTGTTATGGCTAAATGGTTTGTTGCCCGAAAATCAGTATGGTCACCGGCTATTATAAAAAAAATTATTGGACAAAGATTGTTTGAAGTATATTTTAAAAATTACAATACTACATGTAAAAGACATTTAGATCAAATTATTAAAGTAAACAAAGGTAATTCCAACAATGTACAAAATAATAGTGAATGTAATACAGAAATAGCGACTGCAGGGTTGTCATCACCATTGCCGCAGCAGGAGCGACCGCTACCACCTTTGTTAACAGACATTGAAAGTTCAATTGACAAATCACTACGCGAAATTAATGACGTAGAAGTCACGAGTGAGCCGGGCGATGGCGATGAGATTTGGGCAGAAGCTAATGATGGTCTTTTAGAAATTGTTAATCGAGGGGAGGATGCGATTGATCGACCTACTGATCCTCCTGTCGAGAGCCAAGACTTAGAGGATGGCGAGGGAGATGGAGATGGAACAGTAGGGCGATCAACAGGCCCTGTATTAAGGCCTAGGACGAAGAAAATAGACTATAAGAAATTATTTTAATATAAGTTGTTTATTGTTAACAGAGTTTCAAAATAGAGAAGAAGGGATTGAGCTGTATTGTTATCGTTCGTTCACTCACTCACTCCGACGTGCGGCGGCGATCGCCAGTAATAAACGAGCTAACTCGCTAAACGGTCGTTTGATTGCTATTCCCTCTAACGCGTATATAACAGAAAGAATTTTTAAAAACGGTCCAGTAGTTTTTGAGCCTATTCATTACAACCAAACAAACAAACAAAGTTTTCCTCTTTATAATATTAGTGTAGATACAGCGTGGAATTTTGAATGCCACCTGAAGGGGTAGTATTCTTAATACTGTAGATAGAATATTTTTGAAAAGAAAGAGTATTCTAACATTTCCAAAAATTCAAGGAATGTTGACTAATATTTTCTGTCTACAGTTTTAAGAGTACTTTCCCTTCAGGTGCACTATTCCGAATCACTTTATTATGCTAGATCCTATATTACTTTATAGACTAAGTCATGATGACTGCTGTGAGTTTAGGCACACTACACTGTCGCTCACTTTATTCCTTACCTGGAGTTTCTTGCGTAAGCAATATCGTTTCTATTTGTAGATCTAACCATATCAGACAAATGTTTGCAATTATTTATTTCTTCGCACTTTCCCGGGTTGCCTTCTGGTGTGTAGCAGTTGTGATCGCAGCAAACCTGAAGTGTAAAGAAAATATCGAATTAAACTAACTAATAGCCAGAATAGATCAACAGACTAGAAGCCACGATAGCCGAACGGTGAAGGAGTCGCACTGGCCGACTCGTGATCCGGGGAACGCGGGTTCGGTCCCCACCGTCGTTCGACTATTGTGGTGAGCTCACTCGTGATACAAGCATATTTAGCTTAGTACGAGGGGCTAACGGGACTATTAGTAATTTAATTTGTGGAATAAAAAATTATTAAAATTATTGTGACGATCTTATAATGTGGAAAAATTCTACATCCATGTGTTAACATTTTCTCAGTTTCTTTGACCAGAAACCTGGGATTCAAAGCCATTCGCCATTTTGTTCGTTCGTTTCAGCCAAATGACGTCTACTGCTGGACAAAGGTCTCCCCCAAGGCTTTCCATAACGACCAGTCCTACGCTGCCCGCATCCAGGTTCTTCCCGCGATGTTCATCAGATCGTCGGTCCACCTAGTAGGAAGCCTAGTGGTTGCCGCCACTCGAGATCATATTCGCCATTTAGCGCACTCTTAAAAAGCCATCGCCCGCGATGCGGTCCACTAATTTTTTTTCTGATACAAAGTCTATTGTTGATCAAAAATATCTTATCAAACACATAAGCCTGACTTCTTAAAGGGACTTCTTTGTTCATAATAAGGCGGTTATAAATATGATATAAGCAATTCGACCAACCTTAGGCGTTTTCTTATCAAATCCGCAACCATACTTCTTCAGTTCCCCGATATTCCGCGTAGGGCTGGCGAGCATCGCCACCATGCTTGGGCAGTCGTGGTATCGGACGCACATACCTTCTTCTCCATTTGGTCTGGTGCAAGTTCCAAGAGAAGACTCTGTGATAGATAGTATCCCGTTAACAAAAGCACGGGACTATTCCCACCTCTAGTTCCCACCGCTGCAACTCCTGTGTAGCCAGGATCTTACAGCTTGACCGCCAATAAAAACCCAACCAGTGAAGGTCAAGTTTGTCCCGGGGGAAAGTTTAACTGCCATTGGACCCGCAACGAAATTCATCAGAAGAACATAGGAGTTCGAAGTTAGCATAAGCAGCAAAAGGTCGCTGGGCCTCAGACTAGGGATGTTGCGAATATTCGCATCCGCATCCGCATATGCGGAACATTCGCATTGATTTTGACATTCGCATCCGCATCCGCATAAATCGACGAGGATCTGATGCGGATGCGGATTTGTAGCAGGTCGCGACAAGAAAGAAAGGGGCAGTCCCGGCGAGTGGCGCGCGTCAACCGAATGTGTTGATTGACCAATAGGAAAGCAATGATTTTTGTTTTTGGACCTCAGTGAATCGGTGACGGTGGCGCGTCTTGCTATTGTTTTGTTGTAATTAGTGAGTAGTTGTGACAAGTGACAAGAACTGAAGCGTACGTTTGATTTTATTGTGGATTTTGTTAAGAACTGAACTAACTGTATTGTTTAACGTAATACGTAATACCTTCATTCGTATTACGAACCTTAAGTAAAGTTTTATTTACTATTTGGATAAGTGAACTATGCCAACACCTACGCAAAGTGAAATTTGGACGTATTTCAAACCTGTGGACAACGACCGGGAGAAATCGCAATGTAAAATATGTAACAAAACATATTCGCGAAAGGGCCGAACAACATCGTCATTAATAAATCAAAATCATTTGAAATCAATGCACGCTAAGGAGTTTGCTTTGTTTGAAAAAGCAAATAACGAAAAGCTACAGAAAATAAAAAATGATGCCGGTAAGTTATATTTTATGCAATATTTTTTTTGTTGAGTCGGGCGTTTATTATTGTCTGACATCGCTGATTTATCCTTATGATATTATAGTAGTTTTGGGTAATTATATAGGTAGTTATTTAAAAACTTGTAATTTCTTTAATAAGGGCCGTTCCTACGAGTTGCGTAAAACTGAATTTTGAATCCAAAATCTTAGATTTGTCATATGAACTAAAATTTAGCTAAAAGTGTAGTTTAAGACAGTTTTTCAAATTTAATTATTAAGTTATATAATAATTACTAAAAGTAATTCATTCTCTACTTTATTATTAAATAAAAAATGATAAATAAGGCTGTGTTTCTTTCTCTACTAAGCCAACACTTAAGTTTTTTGTACAGATCCGCATCCGCATCCGCGGATGTGAGCCTCTTAAAATCCGCATCCGCATCCGCATCCGCGGATGTGGAAAAAAGTGGATCCGCAACATCCCTACCTCAGACACACAGACACACACAGACTTTTAGTAGGCCAAGAGTTTGGTCGGGCAGTTAGTCAGTATGAACATGTATGGGAATGCGCACGTGTACATTACACCGATTTGGTATTGCTCGATTTCTCATACAAATTCGAAGTCGACTCAACTATCTATAAAATTTGTATGTAGTCTGCTAGGTGGCTAATGAATTGTGTGGCGTGACTTTGTTACAATAACTTGACAGAAAAATACAAATGACTCATTATTCTCTCCTTATTCACCATTTTCGGCCGTTTGGTGTAGTGGTTCAGAACGGACTACTATGCCGAGAGGTCCCGGGTTCGATTCCCGGCCGGGCAGAAATTGAAATGATGAATTTTAATTTCTGTGACGGGTCTGGGTGTTACTATGTATAATATGTATGTATTTAAAAAAAAAGTATATAAGTACTATATCCGTTAAGCTAGCACCCATAACACAAGCATTAAGTTGCTTACTTTGGGGTTAGCTGGCGCTGTGTGAAATTGTCCAAAGATTTATTTATTTATTTATTCACCCTTAAGCAGATTTACCTAGCTAAAAACCAGGATAGGAAGGCAGGCTACGATAACTTTTAACCCCATACAAAAATAAACAATCGCAAGTAACTACTAGACGTTATCTCAAGCATGAGATAAACCCAGCTGGGTTTACCAGCGTACATTTAATGTGTGGTATGTAGTATATTTTCCTTCCGCAAAAATATTAAATAGTCAATTATACATTTAGTGACAAGCCCTGTATTACGCACGGGCACAGAATAATGGCACGGGTATTTATTGCACAGAAACTTAAGTAATATAGCATGATTGTCATTAAAATCTTTATTCTGACGTCACATACTTAATCAATACTATAGTTCTAGCACATAACGTGCCTGAGGTATGGGATAATGAGAGCGACGCCGGAGGGTGTTTTTGTAGAAGTCAAACGTCAGCAAGACTTCAGCTTTGTTGCTCTGCCACGTCATAATGTGTCAATCCCAGCCCTCTCGTGCTGCTCCCATACCCGAGGCACTCAGTTAAGCGCTAGATCTACTAAAAGTACAGATCTTCCGAAACCATGGATTTGTCAGCATGGGAAATGGGATACCACGCATATAGCGTCCGAGCAGCAGCTATCTGGAGGAGGAATGGAACAGAGTGTGGCGACGCCACTACAAATTAGTGACCAACAGATGGCGCTGTTACTACTTCACTATGGCACACTCCGCCGCTCATACAAACCTGCATCGCGGTGACGGAGTTTTATATCCTGCCAAGTATATATAGACAAACCAAGATAGTGTAAATCGGACCTTGGTCCTTCCTTATTGTGGTTGAGCATCATATCCCACAAGAGCTTAGAAATGATATTTAATGTTTATATTATTTACTATGTTGCAAACAACTTTACTGCTGTCTATTATTATAAGTTATGGCCCAGCCTATCATATCATAGGAACCGGAAAGTATGAACAGGATAAAGGTGTTGATTATGCGCCAAGTTTCATATCGCATTCGAATATCCCGTTTGCGTAAGTATTAGGTGTTAAAGATCATTTGCAATAGCAATGTAAATGTTTATAGATAGTGATTCAAGAGGAAGGGTTTAAAGTGTAATACATGCATATCAGAATTACACCCGTGCGAAGCCGGGGCGGGTCGCTAGTACTATAAAAGTCTAATTCCCAAAAATATTTCTTCAACTATCAAACCTTTCCGTTTTCCATCCAAGGTGTGTGTCTTCATGATCTGGTATTTTTAGCTATATTTCTTTGCGGACTATCAGATTAATTGAAGCATGGAGGTCAACAAAGGAAAAAACATAGTCAGTCTGGTAATTTAGACTCTAATTTTCAGGGTACTTAGGCACAAGAGTAAAGAAACTACTTTGTGACTAAACAAGTAGGTCTTAAAGTTTTACCTCAGATCATAGAAAGAGAATAGATATGAAGTCGCGCGTAACTACAACGAGAACCAGTGTCCCCACATTTCCCCCACCACAGCTCCCACACACACATTCAACTGTGTAAAAACAAAGCGACTGAGAGTCTACGACAACATGTGCAACCGGCTTAAAAGTGCTGTGATTGGCCAGAAGGCGTGCCTTATGGCCAATCAATGGCCGCGTGACGTGACGCACACTTTGAAAAAAGCAATTAGAGAGAAGAAAGATAAAATGGAGTCGATAAGATATCGATACTTTAAATCCTGGGGGCAAGGCTCGAAATTGGTTTAAAAAATGCTTGTATGAAAACCTTTTTATTATTATACGTTATGTTTATGTTCTTTAACGATTTTTGCATAAAGGAGTCAGTTCCATTTTGTATGGACGAAAAACTCAGAATCAATTATTGGGACTAAATGAAGTTACCTTATATTAATTTACCCCAACCAAAGCTCAATGTCGTTATCGATGGAGTATAGAAGTTATAGACTGACAAAGTTTGTATGAAAAGTCATGGGTTAAGTAGGTACTTGCGATTTTTACCAGTATTTACAATATTGGTAATATATTATTATTTACTTTAATAATAATAACAGGATCACTGTAATTATTATTAACTACTATCGCGCATTAACTTTTTAATTATGGCGAAATTCGTACCGCCTATGTTTATCAAAAATAATGCCTATATTAGGCTTTCAACTAGCTCTTATAGTAATTACATAGTTGACAGTTACTAATCCCTTCTACTATTGTTATTGTTTTTGTAAAAACTTAAAAATCGCAAGCAACTCATGATTTTTTCATTCAAAATTAGAAAATAGAAAATAATAATTTACTTCTATTTATCGATAATAGGAAACCGTATTAGAACACGAGCCCTGCACTATGTTACGACCGGCACATGCGGCCGTACTGTGTATTTTCACGCGTCAGTGGATATCGGAAGAAATAAAATACATTGCGCAGTAGTTACGCATGACATAAAGTGGTTGCTAACTAAATCGTCAATGTACAACGTGTTTGAATTTTTATCACCACTAATTTCGATATCGCAGTAAATGTCACGGCACTGAATTCGTTCGTAAAAATGTTTAGTTTTTTTTATTTATAAGCAAAATACCAATGGATTTGCAATACTTACATGTGGTAAATGACTTCATTGTTCCTGTAGTTCTTCGTTTCACTTATGTTATTGCACGTTACGACGCATTATCCAACAATATCGGAGAACATTTCCTCAGTACGACTGAATCGCGACTAACCTGGCGTCGCGGCCGATGTTCGTTTCTGGGCATATCGCGGAGACACGCGCCACGCCCCCGTTTCACATCTATTCCCTTCTATGATCTGAGAGTTTTACTAATTAAGATCAATAATTATCTCTTTGACATTGCCAGTCTTATCTGTATCAATAAATACACATAGCTACGAGTATGTAAACACAGTAAAGTTATCTTAAAAGAAAGTGTTCTGTTGTAATTATGAGTAAAAATAATGCAAAAAAATACTCACGTCCATGAACGATGAAAACAGCTGACGCTAACACACCAACAAAAATATAAGTATTCATTATTATTAAATATCTCCTACAGTCCGATTCCCGTCTGCGTTTCACTGCAGCACAACAAGGAATGACCACTTATACAATTAATCATCATAATATTCAAGCAGTATTTGCATAGTAGGTATGTTGTAGTGGGTTTTCCTACTTCATTAAGTGATAAGTTTGTAATGTATAAATTGTTTGGAATCAGTAAAAAATTTTGAAAAAAACCCTAATACTATAATGACTAAGATTTTTTCCGGCACTCCAACGAAAAAATTTGAAAATTCACCAAAACACTAAGATTGAGTTTGTCCCAGTAGTATTTTCTCATCATTTGGTAGGAGGTAGGAAGCCATAGTTCCTTTGTAATTGAAGTTCCCTTCCACCTTCAGCCTAATCATCAGTTTCCACCAGGTGTGATGAAGGACAAGAGCTTCCTCGTTGAGAATAAAAACATGTTCTGTCCAGTTACTGCTCTAAATCAGTTCTACGTAATGTAAACTTAGAGGATTCCCAATATTAATTCACTCTAAGAAAGTCAAAAACATGTGACGGAATCACCGACTTACTACTTAAGTGGACCGATTACAGGAAATAGTGGCCCATTAAGTACATGTTTTTTTGTGTTATTATGAATGTTCAGGAAACGGCGCAGTTTTTAAAATGGTTTTGGATCTATGGAAGTTCTTTTTTTTACTTAAACTTTTAAGTTGAAAATTTGATAGTGTTCTGATAAAAGCATAATTTTAATGTTTCTAGCAAAACTTTTGTATCTTGAATCAAAGATAGGAAGATGATTATTTTTTTCAAACATCTTCAATTAATAACGAATCTGTCGAAAAAAAGAAATTTGAAAAAAGTCAACCCAAAAAAAAGATAAAAATGTTTAAAGCCTACTAGGTCATCAAATTTTAAAATATCACAAAATTAACTCTATCTCCTAAACTAAGCACAATCGTATGATACATATGGGGGTGATTTAGGTACACCTTGATGTAAGGAATCTAAATTTTTCTTTTAGACCTCACTGTTTTGGCCACCCTGTATATGATGAACTCAAAGCGCTTCTAGGGTATAATGAATAAAGAGGCGTGTAACACGCTCTTTCTTTTTAAATTCAACAGGATAATAAAATATAATGTTTATTTGCTAATTTTTTATTTACCTCTATTCCATTACATATTCACGAAGAATACAGGTCAAATTAGAATGGAACATTACGGGTATATATTCCGCCTTATCCACATTGTGTATGAGTGTATGTTTGTGTACACCCCGGGCACTCCCGCTGTCCCGCAGTAGTCGATCCCAAAGCTCACTAACCCGACCAGCTCGTGTAGCAGACCATCAGATGTCAACATCAGCGGGCCCCCTGAGTCTCCCTTGCACGCGTCCTTTCCAGGTTCCCCACCGGCGCAAATCTGATGCTTCCAGATACGAAGCGGGTTAAGCGTGCGGTTCACGGCATTTTGGCAGTCCTGTAATGTGAAATGTTTTAGCCATCAACGCTTTATCTGACGATAACGATTTAAGACCCATATTCACAAACTAAAGTCGCTGACATAGCCCGACGGATTAGCAAGCTGAAGAAGCAATGGGCAGGGCACATAGTATGCAGAACTGACGGCCGATGGGGCGGCAAGGTTCTGGAGTGGAGGCCGCGTACCGGAAAACGCAGCGTGGGACGTCCACCCACAAGGTGGACCGACGACATCATAAAGGTAGCAAAAAAGCGCTGGACGCAAGCCGCTACCAACCGGGTAACATGGAAAGCATTGGGGGAGGCCTATGTTCAGCAGTGGACGTCCTATGGCTGGTTCGTGTGTGTCACTCCGCCACTCAAGTATTGTCTATGAACAGGTTTTTGGGACAATTTGCGTCCACGCGCACTGTAAGACCTCATTGTAATTTTTGTGAATACGGGTGTTTATCTCTTCAGGAAGAAGGATAAATCCTATATTAGGGACAGTGTAGACTTCTGGTGTTCTGAGGGCTTAGTGTGAGTTTCAAACGTCCTCACTAGTGAGTGCGTTAAGGCTTGGTATTTCTGCTAAAGTAGGTATTTCGCGCTGTCAAAATCTGCGCGCGCAATACTTCGCCGAAGACAGCGCGCCAAAGAGCTCTCGCGGCTACACAGTATAAAAATACGCAGTTGGTTAGGTTAGGTTGACTTCCTTCCATTCAAGCGTCACACTCACAGCACTTTCTAATACAAATCAAAATATCCAAGTGATACAAATTAAAACAACTTTCAGAATTTTTGGTAATATATTTTAGAATCGAATAAATATAAAATATAACTGCCAAAGTAAACACGGTTCAAAGAGGCGTGGCGTCACCCAACCTTCCGGAAGTTCCACGCCGGCCAAAAGAATTTCAAGATTACGTCACCCGACCTATCGGTAGGTCCTCGGGAGCTTGAGCGATTGGAAAAACATTTTATGATCAGTTACTCGTAGTAGCGATTATTTAGAGCTTGGATAATAAATTATAGTTGTTGCAATTCACGAAACTTTGCATGTGGTTAATTACATTAATCAGTACACGCATCAATTTTGTTCAGTCTTTTTGTTTATTAATAAATAAAAATATCATACTAAAATTGCATACATATTTGTTTGTATTGGTCTGGGTTTCCATAATTTATGTATAACGTATGTACGGGTCTCTGTATCGAAAATCACTATGAGCATCACACGCGGTTACCTGCCGCAGGCACCCGCTCTGAGCACTCATGGGAGTTTATGCAGAGGTCGCTAGAGTTTGACTTTGAGCTTTGTTTATAGTCATTACGAAGCAGATTTTGATGGGAAACTGAACTGTCTTGAATTCGAAAGGGTAATTTGACGGTGTTAGGGGAATTCTAGGAATAAATGCAGAGCCTCCTCATTGAGATTGAGACATTTCGATTTGAGATTTCACTTGACATTGATTGCAATCTGACATGGAGTTTTCAAACACTTGTAAAAATAAAAAGTAATTAAATCAAAAGCAGTAAGTATCTTGTATTGATATCAACTTCGAAGCAAAAGACTCCCAAAATAACTTTCTACCCCTTTTACACGTTTGTCATGAATTACAATATTAAGGAATTGTTAAGCAAAATTTCAAGTAGATTGAACCAAAGAATCACTTTGTCCCATACAAACTTTGCCCCCTTTTTTCACCCCTTTTCATTTCATGACCCCATTTCAGAAAATCGGATGCCTACGTCATACAAAGAACACACCTTCCAACTTTCAGGTATCTACGATATCCGTCAGTCATTTAGGACAAAGCATTTTTATTAGTTGTCCAATACTTTATCGTTCCAGGTATGTCATTGACAGGAGGGCGCTACTATCTTAATGGGTTATTTATTAGTCCCAACTTTATGCCACTTGACATTTCAGAATCGTTTGACTTTAGATACCTAAGCGATTTGATATTCAGATTCTTTTAATGAAATCAAGTTCTAAAATAACTTGAGGTGTTGTACCCGATCAAGCTTTTCATTGCAGGACAGTTAAATAGTTTTATTATTAGTTTCTTCTTAAGTCTTGATTTGTCAGAGTAGGTAAAGGCTCCAGAGCAAAATTTAGCTTTATGATAGTTTTTAATTTTTTTCTTGAAATATTTGACGCCTTGTAATCTCTCGTTAATATAGGTCCACACAAATAAAGAATGTTTGACTTCGACTTTAATAATTATGCTCTTACATAATTATAAATAAACTAGCTTTCCGCCCGCAGCTTCGCCCGCGTAGAATTTTTCGGTTTTTATATAACCTATTACACTCAGATATAATGTGGCTTTCTATTGGTGAAAGATTTTTTAAAATCGGTTCAGCAGATCCCGAGATTATCCCTTACAATTTAACAAATATACAAACACACAAACTTTACCTCTATATAAATTAGATAAAGATAGGTAATTTGAAACCCTATTTTGTTTTATTCTTTTTTTATTTTAAATATTTCACAATCCAAACTAATATTTACTGTATGAAAATGCTAAATAGTAAATATTAGTTTGGATTGTTTAATATCCTATGCTACTAATCCTACTAATATTATATAAAGGCGAAAGTTTGGATGTCATGATGTCTGGATGTCTGGATGTTTGTTACTCTTTCACGCAAAAACTACTGAACGGATTTTGTTGAAACTTTACAGTATTATTGTTTATAACCCAGATGAACATATAGGCTAACTTATGACGATATGTGACAAATAAATTTCAATAAATAAATAAGACGTGCAAAAAGCGCCATCTACCTATCGTCATTGGTTAAAATCTACAGCGCTTGACAAACTACTGTATGACGTTCGTAAATATTCATTCAGGGGAGCCGTGAAACGCCATCTATCAACATGATATCTAACGGGGGTAAAACGAGGTCCACGCGAACGAAGTCGCGGGCGGCCGCTAGTTTATAATAGGTAGCTTTCCCTCCGCAACCTTATTGGTATTCCATGTATGTGTCTTTTAACTGATTTCTGTTAAACATTTCATGTAAAATTTTTCCAGTTATAACTCCATTTACATCTGCATCTGTAAGCTAGGGTTCATGTTCTCCAGCCCAGGTGCCGAGTAAACAGAATCGTCTTTCAGTGACGTGCAGCTGCCCCTATATTTGACCCACTGACCTAATTTTTTATTATTTATTTGTATCAGTGTGCTCTTCTAATAGGTGTAAGACGATTGTATGTAGGTACTATTAATATGTAATTTTAACTCATTGGTTTTGTCTCCTATTTAAGGAATTTACTATGTATCATGAGTAGAGTATTTTTATTTTATGAATTTTAATTTTTAGTCTTCGTTTAAAAGGATGCGAACGATTTAAATTTCAATAGGTAGACAAAATTGATGATTC